>NW_004567135.1:1266447-1270866 GCF_000260355.1 Condylura cristata | reverse complement strand
TTAAAAAAAAAAAAAAAGGCCTCAGAATGAATGAAAGGCGCCGTGTGACACCTGAAGTCACACATTTCCCAGAAGCACACAGAGGCTTCGGCCACGGCAGTGACTTGCGGGCAAAGCACAGTCAACAGAAGCGAAACTCAGCAGAGGGTTGCGCCAAACGGCGCGTGTCCACGCAGCAGAAGGGACCGGCGAGGTGCGCAATCGTGCTGAGCCGCGCTGACCCTAGCGCTCCCTGACCGCGTTCCTGTGACTAGTCTCCCGCGAGGTTCATTGTTGTAAAGTCAGGAAGGAGACGCGACAGTCTCTGAAATCTAATGTAAGTAGCTCCGCCCTTACCCCTGGGGCTTAGTCTCAGCACGATCATCGCAACAGCCTGAGTTCGATCCCCGGCCAGGGAGCGACCCCCAGGGCACGGCAGCCCCCTCCGGTCTCCCCGCTGCCCCCTCGGCAGTGGGTCTCAGTGGGTCCCCCTCTTCTGCTCCCCACTCTGTTTCTGGGGAGTCTCTCACTCCCCGCACCTATGGCCTGAAGTCCAGTTCTTCTAGGTAAAAAATATATAAAATCTTTTTAGAAAAAAAGCAAAGAAAACTAATGTAAGTAACTATTTTTAAGTTAGTCTTCTTTTTATCTGAAATATAAAATTAATTTTGAACACACAGATTAAAAATAGCCCTTATATTCATCACATCATATTTTTTTAAAAAATCTTAAATTATCACACTTGTTATCTTTAACCAAGGTCAAGAGTTTAAACTTAATTCACTTAATTTCAGACTTTTTTAAAGATTTATTTATTTATGCACATAGAACTGGGGTACAGAACAGAGGTAAAAGGGGAGAGGATTCACCAGAGACTGAGCCGGGAGCAGAACAGGCAGATTGTTGAAGCACACTGCTGAGGGGAGCAGCAGGTGGGTCGGGAGAGGTCTGCCGCGCCCTGTGGGTCACCTCCGGGGCCAGGATCGAACTCACACTGAAGCTGTTGTGCTGCGTCCTAACCCATTGTGCTGCCAGGGAGGGCCCTAGACTATTTTTTAAAGAAAAAAAATATTTACTACAGTGCTGTTTTGAGAAAGAAAAACATTTAGAGCATTTAATGTTAGGCACATTTTAAAATGTCTTGAATATCTTCATTTAAAATTTATATAAAGCCTACATGTATATTAATTAAAACCTGAGCTCTAGTAGATTGTAAGAGACATTAAATTGTATTCATTCCTTATTTTATGGAGCCTCTCAGATGAGCAACCGTGTTCATATCAAAAGTTCTCTAACTGTCACTGCAATTCCAAATTGCCCTTGGTGAAATTATGTCGGTTAGAGAAATTTGCATATGAGTTAGGACTGTAGCGTGAAATGTGAAGAAATTTCCAGTCTGTAGGAAACATTTCAGAGCTCTAAAACTGAATATCCGCAAGGGTGACCTATGTGAAGCTTCGTGTCTTCCGAATTTGGCCACAGACAATGCATCACCCACTAATGGCAGGCAAACACTGAGCCCTGGCTGAGTAACCGAATAAGTGATTCTCAGGATCACAAAGCAACACTGAGAAATGTCTTCATAAGGCTTTGAAAAGGTGAAGTGATGTAATATTTGCCCAGGGACACTGGTGCAACATGACATTTTAAAACTGTCAGCTTCTAATTCAGTTGAGAGGCCAATTTTTCTGACCCCTGTCCCCTTCACCATAAACTTGATCTTTCCAAACAGGAATCAGTAAACCACAGTCAGCAGGCTGACGCCAGATGAACATCAGTCTGTGTAAAGAAAGTATCATCGGAACAGTCTCACGCATCCATTACTAGTCGCCTGGGTCCGATTCACGCTCCGCGGCACATTTGAGCAGTTGCAACAAATATTATCTCACAGAGCCAAAGATGTTTACTAGGTGGCCTTTGACAGAAAGGCCTTTGCTGAACCTTGTTGGAGACCCAGAATCTTGCGGACAAGGCTAGTGACACAGACTTGGGTTGAACACTCCTCACAAAGGAAACTTTTTACAAGCTTAAAAAATGTGAAATTTGAGGGGCCCTTTTCTCAGGACAGAGAAGAAAACCTAGAGCGGAGGACCCTGAAGAAGCTGAAGTTCATATTCAGAAAAAAAAAAAAAGTCTCCTTTCCACTCACAGAGAGGGTCCCCAGCAGAGAAGGTCCCCAGTGGCCCACTAAGCAAGCGTTAGAGTTTGTGCTCAAACAATCTAGTTTGTTTGTCATGCTTTGAGGCGTTTATCTGTTCTGTGAATCCTGATGTAGGTTTGAAAGTGTCGTTTCTGTTTCAAGGTGTAGACACAGGACAAGCGTTGCAGTGAAACATGCCACGTTCAGGTGGGTGAAATTCAGGTTTCTACTTGTACTTTTCTTAAATGCTAGACTGTGTGTGTGTTACCTCCCTTCCTCCCCCGGCCTTTGCTAACAACTGCCACCTTCAGAGTAGAGTCATCAAATGCTAAACGCTTTTGTCAAGTTCTCGCTTTCCCTTCTGATTTTCCAGCTTTATCCTATGACTTTCTGATTGAAACTCCAGGGACATGTTCTATGCTTCTTTTATCCTCTCTCCTCCAGAAGCCTGAGTCTTCCTGAGTATCTTATATTTCGGTCTATACACTGTCAGTTCACAATACTTTCCCATATTAAAACCCTACCTGCCTTTTCTTAATAACACCGTCATCTGATATAATACCTCTTTCACTAACTGTAGCAGTAGGAGATTTCAAACACACCTTCTAGATTCCTGTGGATGCTTTATTTAAGCACGCACTGACGTAGGTACTGCCAGGAGGGGGTTTGGGAGATGCAATGAAAGTCCTTGAAAGACTATCCGTCCCTTCATGTGTAATTGACGCAATCATATGAGCCATTTGAAAGCAGAATTTCCTCTGGCTTATAACAGCCAGAAAAGAGAGATATTCCAATTACTAAATCACTGCAAGACTTTGATGTCCTATTGCCGGCTTTGGGGACAGAATGAGTCACGTACAGGAAATAGGCACAAGGAACTAGCATGATCCTCAACGGACAGCTAACGAGGGAACAGATACTTCAGTTCCACCTACGATGTTAATGACCGTGGGAGACGCCAAATAGAGCCTCCTCCAGCCAACGTCTGTTTTTCCTCAACCTCAAGAGAATCTCAGCAGCACACCCAGCCAACACCAGCCAGACTTGTGAACTGCAGGACTGAGCTAGCCCTGATTTTCACTGCTGTATCACTAGTGCTAGAATTATGTCCGACACAGGAAATAGTTCAGAAAGAATTGCAGTTAACCTGCTAAACACACACTGCGGATGACATGAGACTTTTAATCCGGCAGCCTCCAGATACTTAGCGGTAATTGAATTGAATAAAGGATTAAGGGTTAAATGTTTGAAGTGCCCACTGAGCAATCTTACAGAAGCTGTGAAAATATTGTTTTAAAATTATAGAAGGCATCAATGGTAGACTTACACACGTTTATATCTTTTTGTAAAGGTGAATTGATTACCAGACACTGCATATTTAATTTAATGCATGTTTTAGTGCACTGGATGTGACACAAATTAATTTGCAGTAGAGGCAGGAAGCCTATCTCTAAGGTAATTAGTCATGGTCAAGTCTTAATTATCTTTTTAAATAGGAACACAACAGGCTTATAAAGATATCTACTACGGTGTGTGAGTGGTATTCCTCCTTTGTTAATCACTATTAAAATAATCCTATGGCATCCTTTTTATGCAAAGACTTTGAAATAATGGTCCCCTTTGTTTAACAGCTTCCACACCCCTGGCTCTGTAGCTCCTCCAGCCTCATGGCAAGGCAATCTGATCTCCATTGATAGGTAAAAAAGTGAGCCTGAGAGGCAGCAGGTCACTAATTCCAGGTCAGAAAAGAAAGTCTTCTGCTTTGTTCATTTCCCAGTGACTGCTGTCTCCCTGCAGGTGTAGTGTCCATCACACTCCCCACCACACCCATGCCCAGCAGTGACCCTGTGCCCTGCGGGTGCCTGTTGGGACTCTCTCCGCTCCTGCTGCCCCCAGGGCGATTGGGGACTTGCTACTCACTGCTGGCTTTTTCTCGACCTTTTGTTTGGTTTCTCTGTTTCCTGCATCCAGGTCAGAGAAAGATCCTAGCTCAGCTTGTTGCATGACTGAAGTTCCACGAGTGTGTTTTTACAACGCACAGTCAATGATATGCTGGTTAATTCAATGTGCCCATGCTTATGATGGGTACTTTTGGACTTGTGGCCATGTTTGAATCCGGGCCGTGTTGGTAACCTGATTTATTAAAGATGGACAAGACACAATCATTGCAATCCTATATGGGAACCCTGTTTCTTTGAGCGACTGAAGGAAGTGCCTGGTTGTTGGGAGGGGGGGGCACTGGGGATGGAGGGGGGTGCACGGAGAGGCAGTCTGAAAGGGGGAGATCTGAGTGTGTGCGC
>NW_004567135.1:1264978-1266347 GCF_000260355.1 Condylura cristata | reverse complement strand
CGTCGATCTGCCTGTTCTGCTCCCCACTCTGTCTCTGGTGAATCCTCTCACCCTCCGCATCTCTGGCCTGTACCCCAGTTCTGTACAAATCAATAAATAAGTCTTTTAAAAAAAAGTTAATTAGCTTTATGTATAAAGGCTGAGATGCAAAAACTAGGTTTCATTAACTATTCAGAGAGTAATCGTTTTATTCTTCTCTCTTGCAAACTCTTGCACATAGAGGGTGCTGTTTCATTAATGAAGATAATTTTAAGCACTGTTGTTTATAGCTCTTTTTAATGGCAAGATCATCAGCTCCGATGTGATACATGAGTGTGATGTATTAATCATTGCCTTTCTCTCAGCAAATATATTTTTATATTGCTTTAATGAAGACCTTTCCACAAGTATTCAACTAAGTAAAGATGTGAATGTGAATGCATGGATATACTTATCAAAAACATTAGCTCATATGTTAAATGCCACATGAAGTTTCCTGTCAGCATCACTTTTAATATTTAACACATAGGATAATGCATCGTAACCCAAGTCAGTCAACATGAGTCACTAGATGTTAAGTATAAATAATGACAGTAAGAACAGATGGACAAGACACAATCATTGCAATCCTATATGGGAACCCTGTTTCTTTGAGCGACTGAAGGAAGTGCCTGGTTGTTGGGAGGGGGGGGGCACGGGGGGGGGGGGGGGGTGCACGGAGAGGCAGTCTGAAAGGGGGAGATCTGAGTGTGTGCGCAGCGCCTTCTAGCTCAGTGAGGTGAAATGCATGCCTTGCTACTGAAGGCCTTCAGTGGGTAGTGTTTTGTTGCTGTTGTAATTCAGTCATGGAACAAACCCATTAAAGTTTTGGCCCGTGTTGGGTTTGGAACCACAAAGCAGTAAGTTCATCACGGGGCGCGTCCTTCCCTCATGGCGCTTATTATCTGGGTGGATGATTTCGAAAGGGCTCCCTGGTGTGAGGTAAATAATAGATTACTGTAAGGAGGCTCAGGCAGAGGAAGTGGGTGCGAGCTAACCGGAATGACTGACTGAGCAGCGGCCTCGGGATCTGACCACTGAGGAGACGTAATTGTTCGGTTCCCTCTCGGAGTTCTGCTGTACCCTATCAGATTCTGTTTTGTTCTTGTTCTAGTAAAAACCATGGTTATTTTCGCCGTGTAGTTCACTTTGAAGTCAGGGGGTGTGATAACGTTTTCTTCTTTTCTCTCAGGAGGGTCCCTTTGTGGTTCCATACAAATTGTACAACTATTTGTTCTGTTTCCTTGAAAAAGGTCTTTCGGATTGCGATGTGTTACAAAGAATGTGCAAATTGCTTTCGGTGCTCTGCCCATCTCGACAGCATTTATTCTTCCAACAACCCGTGGTCACA
>NW_004567135.1:1263073-1264473 GCF_000260355.1 Condylura cristata | reverse complement strand
GGCCAGGGAGTGAACCACATGGTGTATCAGACCCCTCCTGTCTCCCCGCTGCTCCCCTCAGCAGTGGATTTCAGAGGATCTGCCTGTGCTGCTCCCCACCCTGGCCCTAGTGAGTCCTAGTGAGTCTTGTACCTCTGGCCTATACCTCAGTTCTTATATAAAAAAGTATATATAACAATGTATATATGCATATTTATGTTTGTATCCTCTGCTAAATAGGTTTCAGTTTACTTATGCTTTAAGCTCAAGTGTTATACATTCAAACTTGTTTTGGGGAGAAAATGTGTAGAATTATTTTCTCTAATCTTTAATAAGAACATCAATTTTGTTGATTTAATATTACATAATTCAACAATTGTCTATATAGTCTGCAAATTATTAATCTAAGCTAATAGAAAACTTAAAAGATCACCTATTTCAGTGCCCTCCCTGGTGGTGCAGCGGGTTAAAAGCACAACACTAAGAAGCTAAAGCCTCTTCGGCATGCATTTGATCCCCACCCCAGAGGTGACCCACATGGTGCAGCAGACCTCTCCTGACCCGCCCGCTGCTCCCCTCGGCAGTGGACTTCATCAGTCAGCCAGTTCTGCTCCCCACTTTGTCTCTGCTCAATACTCTCAACCCCCGCACCTCTGACCTGTACCTCAGCTCTGTATGCATAAATAAATAAATCTTTAAAAAAAAATCACCTATTTTAAATTCCTGATAGAAATTAATTCAAATTTAAAAGTATCTTATTTAAGCCACTTCTCAATCAAACCAGTCTTCTCTATTGTAACTTGCATCTTGCCTTTAACCCGATGAAGGCAAAATCTGTAATATTACCTAAGGCTTTACCCTGGGTAATTCATGGATAAACCCTAAATGCTAAAAGGTGTGTAAAGGCAGACAAGGGAGGAAGATGTTCTTATTCTGAGTAATAGTTTCCAAAATACTACTTTTCATCTGTTCATCTGGTACTGTTCATCTGATCTAAAATCTCTCCTCTAGCAGGTTCTATACAATTCAGTCATAATTGACTCATAATTTTCAAGAAGGTGCCCTATGAGTGAAATCTTGTAACTTGTGCTTATGGTTTATGCCAGTTGAATATTTTTTCTAACTTTAAAGACTTTCAGGTTGTCAGTATTTAAAAAATGTACATTGTTTCTACTTTTAATATCTAAGCACTAATAGGTGAGTAACTCTTCCTCTGAAGTTAATGACAGTGGACTTTTAAAATTATATTGCATGTTTTTGCTTATCAAATCTTATATCCTTTGGCTTTACCAAATCAACTCTAACATCTACTGATAAACACTGTTAAAAAGTTAATTAGCGGCCCTCCCTGGTGGCGCAGCGGGTTAAAGCACAGCACTAAGAAGCTAAAGCCACTTCCGCATGAGTTCGATCCCCGCCTG
>NW_004567135.1:1248710-1262298 GCF_000260355.1 Condylura cristata | reverse complement strand
AAAAAAAAAAAATGACCATGTGTAAAGTAGCCCACTTAGTTGTTATGTGGATCATCACAGGAAAATAAGTTACTTAAATTGTTTCCATTTTTGAATTGCTCGATCTTTAAAGGACAAATCTAGAAAGGGTACCAGAACTAATAATGGGTAGGAGTATACCTTTTTATTTTTTCTGAACTGAGAAAAATCAGAATAGAGTTACCAAACAGTTTGTAATACACTCATTCCTCCCCCAAGTCCGTTTTTGTAACTTATTCGTTAACAGGCTGTTTTCAGTGGATCAGGAGCTACAGATTCCAAGATAACTGTATGTGGCCGGCTGCTTCTGGTATATATGCCGTAGCGGCGCATTACCCAGGAAATAAGTATATTACAGGACCACGCTGGCGTCTCATCCCAAGATGAGAAAAGTGGATCCAGCTGGCCATTGAAAATATTTACCCTCTAGCTACATGTCTGTTTGTAGAATCTTCTCCCGGAAGCTTGACATTAAGGTGTTAAAGAGGTGATGTGAAAAAAAAAAATCTTACTTCCGCTGGACTCTTGTGTAGTACTGACTTTTGAGTTGCTTACTTTGCAGTCCCACAACTCTACAGAGATAAACCCAGAAGGCCACCTATGGGTACTCCGACGGCTTCAGCTGAATTTCCAGCTGGCAGCCAGACTCAGTTGTGAGTGAATCCACTATCCACTTAGCTTTCCAACCTCTCCAACTTTAAGACCATTGCACCTCAGCTTATAGATCACTGTACCCCCTTTGTGGGATCACAGCCAGAACTGAGCACTTGGGTGCAATATTTCCACAAAACTATGAGCGAGCACAATGCATCTTTGCTTTAGCCTATGTTTTAAGATGATTATGCAGCAATAGATATCATTAAAAGTAATTCCACAAATGTAGGAAGCTTGCAGTTTCTAGCTAGGATGGAGGGTGTTAGAGGGGAAGGGGTAGATGAATTCAAACTATGTTAATAATTCACAGAATGTATGTCATTAGTACAAAATAGAGCCAAAAGATAAATGACATTTCATAAAACCTTTTAGCCTTGATGAACTTAATTTTTAATGAAATGTGTCTTTTTGAAATAAGAGACAGGTTATTTTGCTCCAGAGACCACACCTTCTCCCTTAACAAGAAGTATGTTGAGAATGAAAATGAAAATAGAGGGAGCAGCTGGGCCGTTCGGCGAACTGGTTGTTCTGCAGAAGCGGTGTGACGCTGGCATGAAGGAGTATCCCGAAATTTCTCCAAATTTACAGCCGATAACTCTACAGCTTTCTTTATGACAGGCACTGTTTTACTTATTTTTAATTCCAAAATCTTTTTAAAACACTGCCATGGGTTGGAACCGCCATCCCTTTTGATCTCTTTTCCCCACTTACTGCTCCTCAGTGGTATTTCTCTCTCACCATTGTCTGAAACGTGTCCTAAGAAGAGATACTAATCAGAATGATGCCTCTTTTCTTTTCTTTTCTATATAATAAGATGAGTTGGTCTCTCTTGGGGGAAGGAGCCAGAGTCTGAGACACCTATAATCTTCATGTTAAATGTCTGTATTCTATGTCCTCTCTCTCCTTCCTGGCTAGCATCTTCCAGATTTCTGTTTCAGATTTCTTAATTTTCTAATTCCCTCCTTTGCTCAATCTACTTTGTCTGTTGAATGCTATGTTAATCTCACATTTTTATATCTACTCTTTTACTTGGTTCTTTTAATGTTTTCATCAAATAAGGTTTTGTTTGTTTTTTTTTTCAGAACAACAAAGATTGCAATGCAAATCTTTGCAAAGTGAATGATTCTGTATTGTAAATTGGCAGCGAATTGTACTTTTTAAACATCATGAGACCCATTCGCTGTTAACTTGAAAAGGTAGACAGCATTTCCTGAGCTGTGACAGTTGATTAAATGTGCAAAAGTCTGTGGGTATTTTTATGGACCAAGGTGAAGCTTCAAAACGCATTTTGACATAATTTCATTTGAGCACAGTGGACTGCTAATTGAAAGTAAAAAGGAAAATATCTTTCACCCTTGGTTGGCACACCAAATCTGCTGAGGTTTTGATATCTAGCTGGCTGTTGTCTGCTATTTAATTTAGCAATGCACAAATAAAATGTCCTCGGTTTAATTTCCATTCCATAGCTCTATACTGTAAACTATTCACAGCATAATTAAAAGTCCTGAATTCTCCCAGGAATGATATTAACAGGAAGCAACCAACCCATGAAATAGAAAAGGCTGACTTCCTCTGCTGAATTGTGTGTTAATAAGGCTGCACAAGTGTTCTTCGCTTAATCTGAGTGAGTCGAGAAAACCTCAGCTGGCATCTACCTACCTGCTTGCAAAGTCTCCACAAGCATCTGAGCCCTGGGAGAGCTTCATTAAAGTTAATACAGGAGTTGCATTGCATTTTATTGAATTCCATCGAATTTTCTTCGTGAAAGAATTTACTCTAAGGTAATACAAATTTGCTCCTCTGTCATGAAATGTAATTATCATCAGGTTTCAAGTTTGATGTTTATCTTAAACCAAAGCAAAAAAGAAAGGTAATGCAGTACACATTTCTAAAAGAAAAAATGAAAAGGTTGCAGCTTGACTAAGGTTCCTGGAGGAAAAAATACTCAGTTTTATGTATATATTCTTTAAATTAAAGGGAATTTCTTTTCTAACTAGTCATTATTGAAAGAATCAGTAGTTTGAACTTTAAAATAACAACACCAGTTACCTGTGACCTAGTTATTTAAGCCTTTCCTAAGTCCGATTACTGCAGGTGAACACCTCCGCTGGTCACTTGAGTAGTCACACTGAAAGAGGGTAAACAGAATTCATGGTTATCGCTACAGTGCTTGTGTAACTATTGTAGAAATCGGAGTTCTCCCCTGAAAGACAAATGCTTTCAGAGCATAGACTTTTACTTATTTCTTTGCTATTTTGATGCAAGGCAATAAAGCTACTTCATGGTTTGGATCAAATCTCAGCGGAAGTACCCTAGTAAATGATCACTATGATGCTTACTGGAAAAAAAGGAAATTTTGAACTTTTGGCTTCATTTCCCGGAGGGCTGCATGGCATTCTCTTCATTGTCAAGTCCAAGTAGAGCTCGTACTTGCACATCAGCTCTTGGGCAGCTCGCACTTAGCTGGGCTGTTAGGGTGAGTGTTGTGCGCAGATTGCTAGAGGCTGGGAAAGGAAGGACGAAGGTCATGTTGTTTTCATACGTTTTCTCACAGATGACAACAAGGAGCCATTGATTTTGGTGTTGCATACGTGTTGCATATTTAATAAAATTCAGTGTCAGAATTGACTTAAGTTAAACAACAGAGCATGCATACGAGAGCCTGCCAATTAACTGTTAAATTCATAGAAATTGACAATGAAAATGAGCACCTACAGATCCCACAAGAGTTTGGGTTAAGGGCCTCTCTGGTGGTGCAGGGGGTAAGTCCCAGAGCTATCAAGCTATCCAGCCACTGCACTATGAGTTCGGTGCCCGGCCAGTGCGTGACCACAGAGCACAGCAGACCCCACATGTCTCCCCACTGCCCCCCTCAGTAGTGGGTTTCAGTTGATCTGCTTGTTCTGCTCCCCGCTTTGTCTCTGGCAAATCTTCTCACCCCACCTTTAGCTTACACCCCAATTCTTATATGCGTAAATAAAGTAAAATTTAAAAAAGAAAAGAGTTTGGTTTAAGAACCATATGTTAAAGCGGTTCTAAGAATTTCAATGAAACATTCTGTAATCTGTTTAAAACTCATCCTAGTTATCAAAAATCTCTTAGAGAAATGTTCCTCTTCAATATCTTCATGCTTTTATTTTGATCTTGACCTGAAAGGAATTGAGAGGCTGTGTTCTGAAGTCACTGTGCTTTCTTATTAATGAACTCTGGATGGATGTGTTCATACCAAGGCTAGGTAGGCGTCAACCTTACGACGCAATCAGTGGATAGAAGACGTAGTGGAATCAGATAAAAGGTCAAATTATTCCATGTGAATGTTATTATCTGCAGGGTTTCTACCTATAGGCCTCACGTTCAGTCAAGTCGACTAAACAAAAGTAGGAAAACCATCTTTTTCAAATCTCTTAGCTCTTTTTTTTATTTTTTTTATTTTTTTTAAAGATTTATTTATTTATACATACAGAACTGGGGTATAGGTCAGAGGTGCAGGGGTGGTGAGAGGCTTCACCAGAGACAGAGTGGGGAGCAGAACAGGCAGATCGACGAAGTCCACTGCTGAAGGGAGCAGCGGGCAGGTCAGGAGAGGTCCGCCGCGCCATGTGGTCACCTGCGGGGCAGACGGGGATTGAACTCATGCTGTAGTAGCTTTAGTTTCTTAGTGCTGTGCTTTAACCCGCTGCACCACCAGGGAGGGCCCAAATCTCTTAGCTCTTAATGAGATCTTTTCAGGACTTGAGTCTCTGGCTATGCTAGTTCTGACTGTTCCCTCAAAGCTGATAGGAATCCGTGTGTATCTGAGGTTCTAATCGGCCTACTGAGTGACATGTGGAAGGAAGACCTGCTGTTCCTTTGGAGTTTGCAACTCTTCACCCCTCAGTATACACGTTGCTTTTCCTGGCTTTAGATGCCTAACTCGCTGTTAGCTTAATTAGCCATGGTTCTGCTCAGTATGTGAGGCTGGGAGAGTGCTGAGGTAGCCAGGCCCAAGCTGCTCTGTGCAGGCCATGAGGCCTGTGGCCACGTGTCCTGCATGGGACAGACCAGCCCTCCGGGCACGGGAGCCCTCTGCCTCTGGTGCTTCCTCTGTCTTCAGGTAAAATAACACTTGCAGGGTTCATGGTTTTGTCTGGTTGGAGTTTAAAGTTAAGAGACACACAACACACATGTTTTTGCAAAAGTAATGCTGACATTTTAAAAGATAGAATTATTTTAACTCTGAGTGGTTTTAAACAAATTTTAGCAATATTAAATCAGTTGATGTTCACTCTTTTACCCACTCTGGGATATGTTAGCTGTTTAGGTAGGAAGGTTTAGTGAGGCTCGCACATAGCATTGGACAGCATTTTATTGCATTGTCTGCCAAAGCAGGGAGAGAGAGCACGTGACTCAGAAGGGATGGGGGTGACAGAACTCAGAAAGGGTAAGGTTAACTGGTGAACTTAGAGATGGCTCGGAAGCCGATTGAGACTCTTGAGGCAGGAGCCAGCGTTCTGGATTAAGATGGATATCAAGGTCGGAGTGAGAATAAGCAAAGGGTAAGACAAGTGTTGCCAAAATGAAGACTCACGAACCCATTGGTGCGTCTTTGTGAGACAAGTTGATTCCCACGGTGGAGGCCAGGAAGCCAGCAGCCACGGGGAGGCGCTGGCTGGAGCAGGAGGGTCAGGCGGTGGCCCGGCCCCGTGACAGCGGGAGAGGCTGCAGCCCAGTCCATCCTGGGCAGGGGTGAGGCACAGGTGACGCTCATGCCCTGCAAAGACCGAGCTCGTCACAAAGCAGGTCGTTGCCGCACTGAGCATGCATATCGACACGAGTTCATGAACTTCATGCGATTTCCTCACTTTGAAATTTTCAGAGTGGAAATTTTAAGCTCTGTAGAGTCCTGGGGAAAAAACCCAACTTGTATCATTTATAACTCGAACTTCACTAAATGATTTAACCAGCTGTTCATGTATTTCCGTGGTATGGAATAGAACTCCACCTGCAACGCAGCACATTCTCAGAGACTGCATTATTCTGCTTCCCTTAAGCAGAGCCCTGCAAGCATCTGGATATTTCAATACTATTCTTTGATAGTCTAGTCTGCATATGTTTAATATATAATAGTTTATTTTTACATTATTTTGTGCATTTTTCCATCTCAGTTGCAACCCCCATGGGCTTCCCATCACCAAATCACCCTGTGCCATCACCAGAGTCCAGTGCATTTCCCTCCCCCCACTGTTTTTGTTCCCATTCTCCACTCCACCTCCACAAAATGTCTCTGGTCTATAGCTGTTCATCATTATTTTCTCACCTGTTCTGTTGTATTCCTGCTATGAGAGAAACCATCCGGTATCTAATCTGCAATTTTAAGTTCCAAATTCCTTGTATGAAAAGACTACTATATCCTTTATTATTATAATAAAAAAGACATCTTAAAATTATATTTGTATAATAACACAAAGGAACTAGAAACTGGGGTCATGGACATATGAGTTCACATTTTTGTTCTACTATTAACTTGTTAAGTCAACAAGAATCATTATTTTAAATGTGACACAATCATCATTACTGTGTCACACAGTCCTTTTTTGGAAAGAAAGAGACAACTAGTAACAGGTTTCACCTGTTGTAACTATGAGAATAAATTGAAATAGGATATATTTGTTCCTGTATCACAGAAGTCATTCAATTGATGCCACTTCTTTGTTATTTTCTCCTGTTATGAAATAGAATTTTTCAAATTTCCCTGTTCATAAGAATTATACATTCAATAATTATTATGTATACATTTAATAACTTGTCATAGTTTATTTTAAAATGTGTTATTGAATAGCTAGCTAGCTACCTATCGAGCTATCTAATTATAAAATATTTCCCCCAGGTGAATGAAGGAGAAAATTTTGGGTAGGTATTTTCAGTGATTAAAAATATTTTTACATATAATTAATATCTCAGAATAGAAAAATCCACATTAAATAATTTTCACACTGCATGAATTCATATAAGAACCTTTAGAAACTATTTTTTTCCTAATACGGGTTTTCACTGTTAAGTCTTCTCTCTTACTAATCAGGTAAGTAGACAGCTGTGTGTAAGGAAATTCAGTGAGAGTCTGTCATGATTTGTACAGCAGAACAAGGGGTAGACAATGGGACAAAATGTTCAATACTTTTGGACAGTACATTTTTAGAGAATTCTGCTTGAATATATACCGAATTCTAACATTCTATCTTTTAGGGTAAAGAGATAGATGGGTTTTCCCAACCCCCTTTTTCCTACTTACTGAACTTTAGAATACCTATGGATTATCTGTATAAATTTTAAAATAATGAAAATAATTTGACCAGAATACAAATAAATCTCAATTTCGAATTTTTATGCGCATTTTCAGTCTTTGTGAATAATCCCTAAAACATTTGAACTTGTTTTAAATGCTTCAAGCTTGGCTTAGCCATGAAAATTGCATATTTCTCCACAGTACCACTGAAACAGTGTCTATTTCTGTCCTCACTGAGTACAAATGACAAGATGAAGAATTGATAAATTTAGAAAAATGTCCCAGAACACTCCTAATAACAGTTGTAACATCTGCTATATCAGTATTTTTAAAAATCAACTGAAGAATTTGGCTGATAGCAATTGGAACACAATTCTGTGGCATGACATTAGGTCACAATTCTGTGGCACGCGAGAATTGTTTGAACCAGTTTAGCACTTTTTTGTATTTCAAGTAGACTGTAGATGTGCAGGAAGAAGTAGGCTTTGGCACTAACTAGGTCCTCTCTCCTTGGCAGCCTTATTTAATATCCCTGGCACCATAGTAAATGGACCACAGTGTAGACTGTACTGTGATATGTAGTCACGAAGACTCCTCAGTGGGAAAAGCTATAAGGACTCAAAGATTATTTGAATATTTTATACATGTTATGGGTTAAACTGTAGAATCAGAAAGTAAATACCAAAAACATCATTGGGCATGCATCTCTAACTCTTATCAATCATGAGGGTGAGAGCATCCTCCCTTGTGAAAATGCCTGTCTCTACTTGGCCCAAGACATGTTAACATTTTGGAGGGTGAAAGGGAAGTTGAATAACATAATGGATTACATATCCCACAAAACATTCAATGACTCCCACAATTGTTCGAGTTTAATTTTTATTACTTATCATATTAATGAAATTAATTAAAGGCTAATAATATTAACTAAATATTAATAATGATTTTCCATTAAGCAACACAAATGGAAATATATAATTATGATTAAAATGATAAAAGTGGTTTTTATATGAATAATAATCTTGATAATTTTAAAACACTTGCTATTAGAGATTTAATTATACTTCTTAAACCACTTTGGTGTGTTTGAAACTTTTCTTCACAAAAATCTACTCTAAAATTTACCATTAAAAATACTTCCATATTCAGTAAGTCTTAAATGTGTAGAATATCTACCCAATTATAGATATCGTCAATAAATTTTCTGGATAATAAAAACTGCAGGCATAGATCAATCTAGAAAGGCACCCAACAGGACATAAGGGCAAGCTTCAGGAGTTACTGTTCTGGAACGACGTGTTCTCACCACTCATCTGCCTTCCACCAGACTGTTTTGCACCCTGGCAGTGCCTGAGATGAGCTGGACAACAGAGGTCTGTGATGACTGATGCTTTTCAAACTGGCCTCAGTAATAAAGTTTAAGCTTTAAGCTGTCATCTTCAGTTGAAGAATAAAACAAATTTTCTTATACTGAAACAGATGAATGGCAGGAAAGTTTTAAATCCAAATCAAAACTTTCAAAACTCATGAGAGAATTAAAAAACTTTTGCTTGCTAGAGTCACCATTTTTGGTTGTACTTTATTTTCACTCTTTGAAGAAGCAGGAAATGAATTGAACAAAGATTTATGCCATTTAATGTCACAGTTGATTACCAACAGAAATTGGAAGAATGCAATTTTTATGACTTTATGTAAAAGTAAGCTATAATTCAGAGTGAAATGGAGATTGGCTAGACAGACAGATTTAATTTTTAAGGATATATGTTACCTTGCAGGAGATATTTATATAAATTAAGGCTGACAAATCTTTAAATTATTTATTTTAAATAATTCTTTGGACCTGGTGCTAGTCAAATATATTTCTCACATACAACTTCATTAAACAGCCTATTAAAATATGCTTCAAACTTATCCCTTAACATTAATAAAGCAAAATTATTTATAGATTATAGTGACTAGTGAAACTTTATTTGTGAATTAAATAATTAAGTGGATTGACCTATTAATAGCCAACATTTGTTTTTGAAATTAAATATTTAGTAAACCGTATAAATTATACTCCCTCATTAATTTCAGGTATAGGCATGCACATTATTTTCTCTTTTGCAGAAAGATAGCCTTCTTTAGATAAAATCACCATGTGAAGAACTTGGTTGTAAGAGACTCGAAGAAAGAGGAAATAGTTACTATGGAGGAATGAACGTGTTCTTTCTTTTTCTTCCCAATAAACTCCAAACATGTAATTCAGGGACTAGAAAAGAATTTTAAGACAGAACCTATAAATAGCTTTCAGAGCTTTCAAAATATAAATATATATAAGAATATATAAATATATATGTATATAAATAAGTTATAATTAAAACATGTTACTTCCCCAATAAAAGTTTTTATTTAATAGAATGAGGAAAGCTCCATGTTCCTTCTGTCCTAGTCTCTCTGTCCCAGAGGTCGCCATAGTGTTCTCTGTGTCCCACTGATTACCTGCTAGTGATCTCAGGAGCAATGGGTGGATCTTCTCTGATATACCTGTGAGTCCTACAAGTGAATATTAATTTAAATTATGACTTATGGTCTGAACCTTGGAAGCCAAATGGAAATGCCATCATATTTTTTCAAGTGTTGGACAGAAAGAGTTAATGTAGTCTACACACTGTTACAGGGCATCCCAGTGTGAACTGGGCGCCTCTCTTGAGCCTCACCCATGAGCTTACAATTCAGTTGTGCTGCAGGCACACACAAAAGGGTCAAAATGGGTTTACTTACAAAAGGGGGAAAGAAAAGGAAACAGCAACTGGAATACCAGACTGGCTGGGCTGGCTTGGAGCTCTGGCAACAAACTAACTGAAAGCCCCTTGTCACGCAGTCTGGAGCGCCCTTTCTGAGCAAGAGAGTGAGAGACACAATGGCGCCCTATTTATCCCCCAATGTCCCAGAATGCCGCTTAGCTCCACCCTTGGGTCCTTGCAGTTCTCTCCCTGGTGCTGCTGGGAGTTGTAGTTTCCAGTCACTGGAGTAGGGGGTGGAGTCCACAAGACTGCAGAGTTCCTTTAGGACATCCTTCCCCTTAACAATACCAGTTATCTTTGAGAGATATTGGGTAAATAAAGCACTCTTATACAATGGGAAACAAAAATATCTGACGTTAAAAGTGTGTATTTACAGATTGCTTAAAGAAACACTTCCAAACCAAAAGAAATTTACAACATCAGATACAAAGGAGTAAGAGAAAGCACAGAAATAAAGGTATATCTCTCACTCTCCTTTCATAGGCTTCTAAGTTACGCTAGATGATAGAAGCAAAAATTTTACATATACTATACCTAGTAAGACAATGATATTTATAAGAGGGATGATAAAGGAATATAACTGAAGTGAGAATTCAACAGTTCATCTAAATTTGTAAGATGTTAACACAAATTCAAATATTATTCTGGGTTTTATTGGGAAAAATGAAAAAGTAAGATTAAATATATTTAAACAATCAAGTATGAAGCCAGAAAAATATTACTTTCAGACATGCAAAACACAAAGAATTTCTTCCTTATCTGCCTTTTCAGTGGAAAGTAGTTAACAATCAGCTACAACAAAACAATGCCAAGAAACAAAGAAAGATTGAAATTCCAGTAAACTGGGCCCTCCCTGGTGGTGAAATGGGTTAAAATGCAGCACTAGGAAGTCATCACAATCACAGCAGCACAAGTTCGATCCCCGGCCAGGGAGTGACCCACATGGCGCGGCAGACCTCTCCTGTCTCCCTACTGCTGCCCTCAGCAGTGGACTTTGTCAACCTGCCTGTTCTGCTCCCCACTGTTTCTGGTGACTCCTCTCACTCCTGCACCTCTGACTTACACTATAGTTTTGTATGTATATATAAATCTTTTAAGAAATCTGGTAAGCTCTGAAAACAATAAAGTAAATAATTTTGTAACATATAAAGGAAGTAATTAGATGCTTCGGAGAAACAAATGGGTTTCAGCTAGTAGGACATGTGATTTAAAGTCTAAATAAACATGAATTGAATGAGAAGTCGTATTATTTTGTGGTAGAGTCAGCATTAGGTAATGAAAACCTTTCAGTAATTTTAGGAAAACAAATGCCATGATTTATGCTTAAAGCAATCAGCTTGTGGCATTGTTTTAAATAAGCGAAATGTACAGTTACTATATGCATTTAATTTTTATATTAAAGACATTCTCTATTACACATAGTTTTCCTTCATAATCAGTTCTTCGTTAAATAGTTACTGGACTTTTGGACTGTAATTATCCTTTGTGTGCATTAACAATATCCTTAAGTTGAAATTTTAATCATGTATTCTATAAGCCACATTAATCCAGCAAATGTGAGAACTGCCAAATTTTTCAAACGTGTAGATTCTTCCACAGTTCTAATTAAGATAAATCTTGATTACACTGCAATGGAATTACTATTTTATTAAGTGTATTTTTATTCACTCTAATTATCAACATTTCTTTAAAGAACATGTAACATGTCAAACCCAATAAGAAGCAGTGGCTCTAAATCACCATCTGTTATTGTTACCAACTACATTTCCCTCAAAATAAATGGGAGTTTGCAGTCACACTCATTAGGTGTGATTGTTTTTCTGGATGATAATATTTGAATAGGTTCAGAGAAATCTAGGAGGATCACGCAACAGACATATACCATCAACAACAACAAAAAAAAAAGAAAACAAGCTAACAGGAAGAAGGGAAATGTGAAAAATGAGTTATTAAAATGGAAAAGCACAGCTTGCACCGAAGCAAATAGAAAACATTAGTGTACTAATTTCACCACCTTGGAAACAGGGTCAGGTTGAAAAATGGTACGACAGTGGAATTGTCCTCTAACTGTTACCTTTGCTGGTCTCCTATAATGAGTGAGAAATCCTTATCAAGGGAAAGCAATTACGGAAGAATGTACCTTCTGAGAAACAAATTTATAAGGTGTACACTTGTAACCTAGAGATTAACACCTAAAAAAATGAAATGGTCACTAATGGTCTCACAAAACACGAACAATTGACTGATTGCTAGAGCTGCTGTCAGCGAATGAATAGAAGAACAGGTGGCAAAGAGTGCCGAGACTCCTGGTAAACGTCCATGGCTATCAGCTCAAAGATCCGTTTTATTGTGTGCAGACTTCTCCGGATCAGACCAGTAGATGCTTGGTTTTGTCTCACCCCCGTTCCACTTTGACTTGAGAAAATGGACTGATATTTCTATTCAGGTGTGCGCTAATGCACCTGTCTCCTTCATGAAACATTAATCAACTGCAGTCAGAAAGAAAATCAATAAAGCCCTGAAACATCTCCAGATACCAAAAATAAGTGTGAAAAAAGAGAGAGCAGTAGCACTCTGGGTGTTTTGGAGAATTGTGCTATCATTGCAAAGGGACACTGTTCTCTTTTTTCCCATCTGTAAACAGCTATGGATATGAATTTTATATGACAATTTCAATGCTAGGTGATGTATTCCCAAAACAATATTATTAAAGGCTGAGTCTCTGTCCTCTGTGGCTGTTATTTATGATCGCTGCTTTGTGGAGAACAAAGCACCAACCACAGATAAATAATGGGGTGCTTTGTATGTGCCTTTTCCCCGACAGTTTTAAAAAAACAAGTCTATATTTTGTTATTTGTTCAAGAAAGGGGCTTTTACATGTAAAACAAGATTCAAGAATATATGCAAGAAAATAAAGTTGAGCTGGGCAATACCTTCTGTGGTATGAATTAGTTGATTCTGCTGATAAAGTCATCGGGGCATGGCAGGTGGAAACGATCCATTGTAAAGGAATAAGGGGGTGAGCTTGCTTATTCTTTGCTCGTGTCTCCTCCTCTCTCTTTCTCTTTCTCTTTCTCTTTCTCTTTCTCTTTCTCTTTCTCTCCCTCTCTTTCAGAAAAGAATGGGTGAAATCTTTGATTTTGTAGTAGTTTTAGGGGTATGGTAATTTTAGAACTATTTATTCATTCATAATTAGTTTATTAATTTATTTTTATTTATTGAATCATACAAGATCTGGGGTACAGGCCAGAGGTGCAGGGGCAGTGAGAGGCTTCACCAGAGGCAGAGTGGGGAGCAGAACAGGCAGAAAGAGGAAGTCCACTGCTGAGGGGAGACTGGAGAGCTCTGCAGCGCCCTGGGGGTCCCTCCCTGGCCTGTGATTCAGCTCTTGCTGCAGTGGCTGCAACAGCTTCCTGGTGCTGAGAGTTAACCTCTTGCACTACCCGGGAGGGCCCCTAATTTTTCATATTTTTAAATAAATATTTGGTGTCTTGCCATAATGCTATCTCCTGGTTTTACCATTAATATTTTTAAAAAGAAAATAACAAAAATATAATGATCTTGCTATATTTTATTAGAAAGTTGAAATAAAAACATGATATTTGCTTATAGACCAATAATATAGTAGAGACTTAATAACAAATTGTTTTACAATCCTTGTAAAGTAAAAACAAAACAAACATATCTCATTCTATTCCACTTACTTGCATTGACATAAGTGTGTACCCCGACTTCCCCTGTCTCACTGAAACATGGATGTTCCCTATCTACCCCAGCCCTGCATTTGTGTGTGTATGTGGGGGGGGGGGTGTAATTGCTTCTGTATTACCTTAGCTGTCTTTCACACACAAAAATTTGGATTTTTTTT
>NW_004567135.1:1237274-1248515 GCF_000260355.1 Condylura cristata | reverse complement strand
TGTCTCTGGTGAAGCCTCTCGCCGCCCCTGCGCCTCTGGCCTGCACCCCAGTTCCATATGCACAGATAAATAAATCTTAAAAAAAATAAAATAAAATGGATCCGACAACTTGTACCCGAGTTATCCAAAGCTGAGGCGCGCTGCTCGAATGCTCCCCACTTCTCAGCCAGGGGGCGTCGCCTGTGCGCAGCTGTCGCAGACCCTTCGGGGCTGTGGGCGCGTCTGGTCATCTTCTGGCCCAGCGGGGAGGGGTTGCCGCGTCCGCCCCTGCGGCTGCAGCTTCTCCCAGGGAGCATCACCAGCGAGGTCGTGTGTGCTCCCGTCTATCTCGTGTCTCCAGCGACCATGCGGCGTGACGACCTATTGGGGTTCAAGCCGGGTCTTGCATTGTTCTTGCGGCTTTCCAGGGTTATCCTTTCGTGGTCTCCTCTGTGTGGGGGCACCTGCACAGAGCGGGTGGCGCCCCACGGGCGCTCGGGTCTCCTCCAGGGCCAGAGCTTCTGGGAGCCCACGGCCGCCCTCTGTCTGCGGCCCACCCCACCCTGCGCCGGCTGGGCCTGGGCTGCTGCGCCCCTCTGGGGCGGGCGGGCGGGCGGGCAGCAGGCTCAGACAATCAGCCCCCGCGCTCTTCAGGAAAGGCTTCAGGCGCAGGGAACCTGGACTTTAAATCCGCCTAATTGTTCCCATCTCCGTTAATAGCGGCTTGATTTGCTGATTTATAGCACTGAGCAGAATCTCATGGCATTTAGCAATAGGAATTGTTAAAAGTGTTACAAATTAGTAAAAGAGAAAAATATTTAATTTGGGTTAACCTCTCGTGTTAATTATTTCTTCCCCACTGCTAAAGAAGATAATTGCTTGCCGGCACTCAAAGAAGCTCTGAGGCAGGAGGCCAGGCAGATATAAGCCCCTCGTAAAGAGCCATGAAGTTGAGGCCGTATAACATGATGTTTGAATATTTCTGTTGCTTTAGCTTCAAATCTCTTGAAATCTCTCCGGAGTAGAAAAGGCTTACTTCTAATTCCTGTATTTATGATATTTTTAATAACTAAATCCTGTGTTGCTGTTTTTTTTTTTAATAATTGGGTGTGAAATTTTCCAAATTTGACATTTATTCTACAGATCCATGTCTCTCTCTCTCTCTCTCTCTCTCTCTCTCTCTGTATATATATATATATATATGATTTTCTGTACTTTTCATAATTTCCTTCACTTGTCCTATCTTAGGATGCTCATGGGGATCACTCTTTACCAGACTTGGTTCACACACCTGTTAACCAGAGATAGGTATTTTGTTTTCTTCTGTCCTTGCTGCACGTTCTGGCTGCCTATGGCTGTACACATAGGGTGAATATCACAGGTACTTAGAAAATTTTCCTCAAATCGCTACTGCCCTCATTCTTTGTTAACATTTTTGCCCAATTTTGAGCCTTCTCATGCATTCTGGTTTTTTCAAACTCGCTAAAAGAGATTCATCATAAGATAACTGCCAAATTCCGTATTACCTAAATATTGTGGATAACAAGAATGATGTGTCATTTGCTTGCTTAATATTGAAAGGAAGAACTATTAGGTTTGGTGTTTCATTCTTCAAACAGCATTTACAAATTTTAGTTCTCAGGTTTCCGTGCACAAAATATCATAAACATTCATTACTAGAATAGGCAATATCCTGATTCTGTGTACCACACTCTATTCAAGAAATCACACATATGTATAATATTTACATGATTCATACAAATTAATGTATGTAACATTTAGAACCTTGCCTGACAGTAATCACCACTGTGGTCTTACTTCTTGACATAGTGATGATGCCTCCATTTTATAGACAACTAATTGAGGCTTCCAATTAATTAAACTTCAAAAGTCAACATAATTACCAGCTCCATGACTTAAATTTATAGTCTGATTCCAAAGGCTTACTAATTTTATTAGATTATTTTATTGCCTATTGAATGAAAAGTCATGGTTTCAGCCACAAAACAATTTGGAAATAATTGGTCCCATGTAAATCTTTTTAAACAGAGAAATATCAATACACACAGAATTGACATAGAAAAATATCAGTCCCACAGAACAAATTACATGATTCTGGAGGAGAAAACATACTTTATTGCTAAGCACATCCACTAAACCTTTTTTAAAGATATTTCCATTTTTTTATTATTGATTCAAGAAATACTTGTTATGTAATAAAATACCTACAAGGAAGAGGCTAGAGCTTAGAGTTGAGGTTCATTGTACCAAATCCTTATATTAAAAGTGCGAGCTCTAGAATATAGATCACCTTGCTATGCTCTGTTAGAGTTAAATTTGCATGGCTCTGGATTTCCTGAGGAAGACTCAATAAAGATCGTTTATCCCTTATGGGGTAGGAAATCTTGGCAGATAAAACTTTTCAGAAGAGACACTGGAATATATACTTAAAAAGAAAGGCATCATCGAGAGAAGAGGATTAGGGGAACAGTTTCATTACTCACTACTTTCTGGTAGCTCACACCTAGACTGGAAACAGACAGAGGGCTCTCCCTGGTGGCTCAGCGGGTTAAAGCACCGCATTATGAAGCTCTCAGAAGCCGGTGCTGCACCAGTACCGTCCTCCGCCAGGGAGCTGACCCACATGGCTGACAGACCTCTCCTGGCCCGCCCGCTGCCCCCCTCAGCAGTGTGTTGCAGTAGATCTGCCTGTTCTGCTCCCCGCTCTGTCTCTGATGAAGCCGCTCACCCACCACACCTCTGAACTATACCCCAGTTCTGTAAACGTAAATAAATAAATCTTAACACACACACACACACACACACACAAAACAGACATGCATCCAGATGCCATTAGCTCCAGCAGGATGACCATCAGACAACTCAGAGTAAAATCAAATCAAATGGCTTCATTACTTTTCCCTTTGCCACTGTTTGAGCTCCCACTGTGCTGTCCAGCTGGCACTTAGCCCCCCTTCAGCCTTCACTGTTCCTTCTCTCAACCTCCCTTCTGTGTGCTCAGCTCAACATTAAGGTTTCTAAGTGGTTCCTATAAACTGCAATTAAATCCATCCCTTTCTCTTCATTCCATAATGCATTAATTCACTTCTCACCTGTATTACTATAATTAATTTCTGTGCTTGGGTTCGCTTTTCTCATAATCATTTTTATCACAGGTGCCAGCATGCACTTTCTTAACTAAAGCACATATTTGTTCGAGTTTTCTACTTTAAATGCTTCAGTGATTTCCCATTGAGTTAGAATTAAATCCATATTACTTACTTGGGCTAATCAGTCACTTGAGATCCGGTTCTTATCTGTCTCTGCTTTTTATAGCTAATAATTTCCTCATATGTACTTCTTTCCAGTCATAGTGAAGAATGTATAGCTCAGAATACATAAAATTTAGTTCTATGAATTTGTGCTTGAACTGGTGTTCCATGGATTTACTCACTGAACATTTAACATTAAATGTCAAAGTGACCACTTATTTTTGCTTACTTTCTAATATTTACTGTCATTAAGCCAGGTTCCAACTACATGTTTTCCCATGGCTTCTATCTCTGTTGGCCCAAACCATCTCTTGCTAGTGGACCAAACTGAAAAACTTTCAAATGAATGGATGGCAGTACTCAAGTTTCCAGTGTGGCCTTCCACTCCTAAACTTTAACTTCAACAATTTTATTTAAGTTTAGTTTTAATCCCGAAACTTCAGAAGACATTCTGTTTCCCTATAGGCAGGTAAACAGTTCAGAAGTCACCTTTCCATATTTAGCACAGAAGGTGAAATTGGGCCATCAAATATCTGAAAGTAGCTATTCAACATGCATAGTTGGCATATCAGTGAAGGGAACAAGAGAGAACAGAGGAGACATTCAAGAACAAGATGATTTGGATTTGAAGTGGCTATCTCAGCATTTTAAGTAGAAAACTTACAAAGCCTATCTGAGCACACAACATGGAACGCTCTCATCCTTCAGTGAAACTAAGTAGTGGAACTAAGTAGCCAAATATCAAAAGATTGAGATATTAAATAGTATAATTCTAAATAATATGGAGGTCAAAGAAATCTCAAAAGAAACTGAAAACACTAACTCAAAATTAAACTAAAACTAATAAAAATTTGTGGTGTCTTTAGAGGAAACTTTATAATAGTGAACACAGATTTTAGAAATGAAAACTATATCTAATGCTAATATCTCAAGCCTACACCCATTACATTCTCACCATAGCTGCAGGGCCCCAGGGATAAAGGCTCCTGGAACTAGGTTCCCATCACAATGTCAATCACCCCTGAAATTAGGACACCCCCTGATCCTGTGGCAGACCCTAATTTCCTGGGGGAAATTTGGAAGGATATGATAAATAATAAGCTTGCATAATGTAACAGAAGTCATGAATAATTAATCAGATTGAATAAACAAACAAATAAATAATTCATGCAGTCCACCTGTCCCCAAAAAATCAAAAAGTTTTTTGGACGACTCTAAGGGGGAAAAATGTAGGTGGTACCTACACCCAACCCCACTTCTGAACCATAGTTCCTACTTCCTAACCTTTTATCCAAAAAGTGATGGAATAATTAGGCACAAAAGTGAAGCTGCAGCCCTCCACTCTACATATAAAAATTCTATCACAGTAGACTATAGAGCAAATAAGAACATAAAAACTAAAACAAAAATTCTGCAAAAAATAGAAAAAAATATTGATTTGGGAGTTCATTGATGAATTTTCGGATATAATTTCAAAAATATAATAAAATAAAAGATCAATTGAATATATTAAACTTTTTAGAAAGCTTGCTGTGGAATGTAAACTATTATAGAGTGAAACAATTAGCACAGTGGGGCAGAAAATATCTGGAAGACATGAATCTAGTTCCAGACCTATGCCCAAAATATTCAAAGGCCTTTCAAAACTCCTCAGTAAACCATCGGCAGCGCTTGGCCCGAGTGCCTGCTGTGTGTGGGTGTCTCTTCCAACGAGCCTTTCCCTTTCAAAGGCAGCAGCGCAGCTCTGTGCACCTGTCTCGGTAGGTGTCCAACCCCCCCCCCCAGCTTTTTTTTCTTTCTCCTTTTTCTAAAAAGCCTGACCCTTTAAAACACAATATAACACTTCCATTCAGGTCTGTCTTTGATCTATTTACACTAGGTTAGAGGACATGCTGCAGCTACCTGAGGGAAGGAAACGTAGATACTATGGAAAGTCAACAGTCTCCTAAGTACCTACAGCCCACAGGCAGATAACTGCTGCTCTGTGCGCATTGATAAGTTGCCGCGGCGTACAGATCTTTCATTAGAGAGCCACATCACGCAGAATATTTATCAGGCTTTGCCGATTCACAGGAAACTATGCAATGATGGAAAATTCCGCTGCCTGTACCCCCCACCACAAAAGTGACCAACCCGGATTACTGGTGACAAATTGGTTTGACTTGTATGATTAAGTAAATGGAAGTTTTATTTTATTGAAGTTGACTAAATTTAAATTTCATCAGCTACTTGTGACCAGCAGCGCCATATTGACAACATGCTTATAAAACATTACAACTTTATAGTCAATTGAAAACTGCCTCCCCGCTCTGAGAGAACACTATGGACTGTTTTGCTCAAAAACCAAAGCAAGTTGTCCAACTTCGAGGAAAGTTATGCAAGGATAAGATAAAGTGAACAAAACTTTAACTATAATGCACGTTCCACTCTTTTCCTATTTCCCCAGCCAAATTTAAGTGTAGCTTTCTTTTCTAATATTTTGCAGTTGTTTCTGTTAAAAACTGAGTACTATCCAAAAATAGCTGGCAAAACCTTTATAACTTCTAGCTTAGACAGAGCACTTGAATTCTTACACATCTCAGTAGATCATGTTACAAGGATACAAGGGCCAATAACAGAAACTGTCTAAAAGTTCTGGGAAAGGAAAGATTATCATTCTTGTTGTAACAATTTTGAAGGACTTTAGGTCTTTGAAGAATTCAAGAATTTCTATTCTCCCTCATGACCTTTTATAACATTCAGCAGAAGCTGTATTAGTAACAGCCCCTCGTGGGAACACATGAATGTGTTTCTTTATATGTACATGTGTGTCTATGCATGTGTCCATGTGATGAGTTAAATGACCAAAGAAATCTATGAATTGAGTAAATATAACATAAATGTAAGGAATAAAAATAAATATTCAAATATGGATGCATCAGCATGTGTGTATCCCACCACATTAACGCTGAAACAATTTCAAGGACCTTCGGGGGCTGGGGGGGACAGTGAAAAGAAAATTTCAACTCTTAGCAAATAAGAAAACGTAAAAGTTTAAAGCTACAGCCTTACTTGTAAGGGGAAAGGATAAAAACTCTATATAGAAAAATCAATTCATCAAAACTTAGGCAGAAAATGTATTTGCTTCAAGATACTTCTTCAATTTCATTTCTTCTTACCATATTTTCTTCCCAAACAATCTTCTGTTACTACCTTAGAAAGTTGAAGGTTGTTCATCTTATTCTTACAGCTCCAAAATTTAACTCCTGCTAGGAGTGAATTATGTGAATCTACATGTTGAGCTTCAGGCAGAACATCAAGAAAAGCAATTGCTATTTCAATTTATTAAATGTATTGCCAGCAAATTTCTGACCATAGGACATCTCTGTCAAGAAAATTAGAGTTTTAGAAGTGGGAATTTCCATCACACATTTGTACTTAGTTTATTTTTCACTGGAAAGAGGAACATGATGAGAAACCAGACACAGTGTTTAGTTTAAAGTAACGGAATATGGGGGAAATTCACATTTATTTAACTTTGATTTTCCAGAAGTTATATTAAAAGTATCATTTTTTTCATAAGGGGAAAATCCTTTTATATTTCATGTAAATATAACTATTACAAGTTTGCTATAGATAGCTAATGTATTTATGTGCTTGGAAATACAACCTGTAAGATAAATATAATCTATCATATATTCATATATACATAAATATTTATATATACAAATACTTTACATATACCTTTTATGTGTATATATACAAGTTTACTAAAATGAGCCTTGTTCAAACAAAATATTAGTGTGAGTAGAAATCCCTTAAACTGCTTAGATCTTACAGAAGAAAATAATGTTTGTATTGAAGAATCGTCATTTATGCCTAAGTGAGGCAAAGTAAATTTGAGTTTTAATACCCTAGAACTGATTTTGTTCTAGAGATCATTGCAGTTAGATACAAGGACAGTTTGGAGAAGTTAGACTAGGTTTTCACCTGCTTTCCAAGAAAAGGAAGCCATTCAAATGTCAGAGGAGGAAGGGAAGGAGCTGAGTGACTGAGGGAAGGGAAACCACCTTCAGAGAGAAGAGAAGGCAAACCTCAGCACAGCTCCATGAAGCACAAGTACTTACTCACTTAGTAAGACTGTGCATTTCAAACATGCTTTCAAAAAAGTCAACCTTTCCTAAAAATGCATTGCCTAATGCCATCAGAATATTTTTCTTCAATTAAGATACTCAGAAACATAGTTTAGTGCTTAATAGTGAAGATTAGTTGTCTATATCATTGTGCATCAATAATCTGCTTACTGAGAATTCAACATTTCTCAGGGTTTCTCTTTCAAAGATGATCTGGAGCATCTGAACATCTTTGGAGGGTGTGAGGCAAGTTTTCTATGATGATGATGGAAATCATTTAAGTGAGCTTCATAGAAAAATATTTGTGATTCTAGAAAATATCAATGCCCTTTGCTGTATTTTTAAATAACATTTTCCAAGGGAGGAAAAACCATAATGTAGCAATATTACTTTCAGGAGAGAGTGCTAATCATATTGGACAACACAATGCTAAACTTCATGCTTTCATTATATGAACTGCATTTCCAAACTATGTCTAAATCAAAAATGTGTAGCTTTGAAACCTTTATTTCTATATTTTTTTACCACTGGAAGTTTTTCCTCAGGAAAATGCAATTGGACTTTGACTACTGGCTACAAGAATCTAATAACTTTCATTTCAGATAAGGTATGATGCCTGGTGACAGGTGCACGTTGTACAGAACACCGCCACAGAATTCTCACTTCTCCTGCCATCATCCCAGAACAGCTTCAAACATAAATCAAATACACGCTGAGAAAGAAAAACTAATTTAATAAAGTCTCAAGTGTAAACAAAATATTTCGCGTGAATATAACACAGGAATTCCAACACCCCCCCCCAAAGTAACAGTGTCATAGCTGATGGAGCTGGATATTTAATTTTCAAGGACAGTATATTTAATTTTCAAAAGTAGGTGACGTTCAATTCAGATATTATCTTGCCGATATATTATTTCCCATTAAATTGCTTAGTGGCAATGTCAGTCATATGACTAACAGTTAAAATATTATTTGGGTTAATTTGGTTTAAGTTATATATAAGTCATTGAAGAATATTCCTATCTGCGCTAAAGAACATACTAACTATGGAAGGTAAACTGGTAAGTTCGCATTAGGCACTAGGACATCATTTTGCCTGTGAACAAACACATGGTGAGATGAATAGGTTAGTATCATTATGCACGGATCTATGATATTGTCACAGGTTGCCATCAGCCTAAGTTTAAAGCAGCAAACCCTAGCATCTCACAGTTCCTCTGGGCAACAAATCACAGCTTAGTTTTGTGCCCAGCATGGCTGGCAGAGGTGTTGGCTAGGTCTGGTTTCTCAACAAAAGGCGCAACTGGGGAAGACCTTGCTTCCAAGTTGGCAGGTTCGTGGCACTACTCAGTTTCTTGGGGACATTTCGGTTTTTGGAGGCGGCAGACTATCCTCCGTTCTCTGCCCTCTGATCTTGTTCCGAGTCCCTTCTTGGAAGTCCACTAGGGAGAGTCACCTCCCAAGACAGGCTACTTGTCATTGTAGGTGACGTGACCTCGGACACATCATCAAGTGTCTACCGCTATCCGTTAGCATTACCATAGTCTACTATCTAGAAACAAATAACTGGTTCCATTCACAGTCAAAGGAAAGGCTGGCGCCAGGTGAGACTATGAGAAGAGGGGGCTCCTTGGGAGACTGTAGAGTATGTTCACAACAACCAGTGTTTAAAACTGACAGTGATTATTTTAGTAAAATTCATGTTCTGGGGTCAAGATATATTTTGCAATTTTATTCCAAGTTCTTACCTAAACCCCAGAGGTTTTACTGTCCTCAGAATACCTCAGTCTCACTCAAGTGTTGACCTGCATGAACACTTGCTATCTATACTCTCACAGGACTGTATAGTATTCAATTGTTGCTTTTTAAAAAATACACAGATACCATTATTTATATTCACTTGTTAGTGCTACTCTATTGAGAAAAATGGTTTAACGACTTGCATTTACTCTCTACAAAATAAACTTTATTTAATGGGAGAATGTATAAACGAATGGGTGGGTAGAGGGTTTGATAGCATAGTGTGTCTCTGTTACTTTATGTTTAATGGTCTTCATGAGTCTTTCACTTTCCTGTTTGAAATATTCTAAATGTATTTATTTTATCCTTAGTTTATGTATTTGTCCATAAGCCCCTTTAGAAATAGAACTATTACTCTGTGGAAATTACCTCTATTGTGTGTTTTGAAGGGCCGATGCCCTTCACCCCCTACAATGTATTCCCTCTATTTTAAAGGTTTCTCAAAGTTCTGACTAATTTTCTGTGTTTGTTACTGTATTGAAAATCTTTTCTACCAACTGAATCCAACTTGGGGGATTTAAAGAAAAGGATTCATTAGCTTTCATGTGTGATGAAATAAATCAACTTTGCATGTGAATATAGTAATCTAACAAAGCTTAGACATTCCCTAGAGTCCTTGTGCTTGCCTCAGAAAAATGCAAGTAGGAATATTTGAAGATGAGGACAATCTTTAGAAGAGAAGGTCTAGAGACGATATGAAATATGGCCCTGAATTTTTAATTGCTAGTTATTTAATATCATCACATATCCTTTGATAACTTTCCGGTGAGTGAAAATCCTTAAGGACATTCTGGTACAGAAATGTCAATCCGATACTTTTATCCAGCAGTCACTTGTTGGAATTTACAGAGATGATCAGGCTACTCTTAATACATTTATGGTAGAAAGAGACATTTTACTACACTTCTATGCTAGTTTCAACTGAAACCGCTCTTAATCCAGGCTTTAAATTTGGTCTGAAATATGAAATTTTACTGAGACTTTAAAAATTCTAATAAGTTTTTAAAAATTTAAGTTAAAAATAATTAGTATCTCTTTCTTTTTTCCCTAAGACATTCAGAAGATAATTACTGGTGGTCCAAATTAAACAAACAAACACAGGTATGGGACAAGAGGAGAAAAAAAAAAGGAATATTGAGTAAAGTCATGATAGCTGTTTTAAATTAAACGCAGCCTCTTAATTTTTATATGAGCTTCATCTGACACTTGGGGACACTCCACCTCAGCACGGAATGCTTCCTAGGGAGCCCAAGGAAACGGCTGCTAGAGGATATGACCCAAGTCTCTGACTCCAGACACTAGGCTTTTAGCTCATCTCCTGATATTCAGAGGTAAATTAAGACCATACCTACATGGTGGTCTAGTGGATGAAGAGGCTTGTATGATCTCACCGCAAGTCCTCAACAATACAAACGCTATCTCATCTCCACCATGCCACAGCCATCTGTAAAGCTATTTACGCATGTAGAGGACATACCTTTGAAAGAAAAAGTTCTCACATCTACACATCCTTGCAACATCGTTAAAGAGACCACACAATATGTTTGCATTTAACAAGACATTTAAAGACATAATCGGTAAACTCAGGAGGGTATTGTTTGCTTTCCTGGGAGGGAATTAAAGCTGTGATTTAGAAAGCAGCATCAATTAAGAAACATGTTATTAGACAACTCTGTATTGATAATAGCCTCGTAGATAATATGGGAAGTTTTCAGCTAAAGGAAATCTCATAATATCCTTGGAGATTTTATAAAAGCCAGCTAAGGATTTAGTTTCAAGAATATGTAGAATCTTGACTTAATGTTTCTGTTTATCGCATTATACATAAAGTCAAACATTAAAGCGAATGATAGGGGTTTTATATTTTGCCCACTGTGTAAGGCACATATGTAAGGCACATCATTAAAAGCATGCCACTTCTTTCCTAAGAAATTAGTTTCCCTTAGTTTAGTTCTAAATAAGATCTGGCAATACAGAAATTTCCACAATTTCATTAAGTTTAAACAGCTTAAATTCTTGAGAATTCTTTGCCTATGCATATATATCAAATAATACTACTAAGTCATTTAAAATTTTAT
>NW_004567135.1:1217163-1236396 GCF_000260355.1 Condylura cristata | reverse complement strand
ACTTTTGTCCATACCTGTTTTGAAACATCCTGCATTGGTCATTTAGAAATGTTTGTTCATTGAGCTATGCAATTGCAGAATTGACCGTTTTAAATATATAATAACCCAAAAAGTCATCATCTTTATGAATGTAATTACCAATTTCAACAGGAAAATCCTTAATATTTAAAGATTCAGAAACTGCTAATCTGACCATGGCGGGCACAATTTCTAAAATCTAAAATTAGATAAATCAATTTTCCTTTCTCTGACTTCCAGTTTTATCAGTAATAATGTTTTACCAGTTGTTTTCCTGAGGTGTGAAATTTGAGTTATTTTCTAGAAACTATCAAATACTTGAATCTCAGTAGCCATATCTACCTGCTGCTGTCCTTTGGATGGGTGGTCATTTTCCTGAAATGCATGCCAGCTTCCCATGGCCCTCTCCCATGGGGGAAGCAACTCTGCCGTGACTCCAGAGGCACATCCACTCTCCCTTGGCAAATGAATGTAAGCGCAAGTGAGCGCTCCCCACCCGGCTAAGCCCACGCTGCGCTCTGTTGACGTCTCCAGGGCAGGAGTTTCCGAGGGGTTGCTGCTTTAGAGTCTGGGTTCCAGGAGGGCCTCTGAGACGTGGAGCCCAGTCTCGAGCGGATGTCCGCGCGCCCACCGTGGGAAGAGCGTGGGCCCGATGTCCCGCGGGCGGGCGAGTCCCCGGCCAGCCCAGCCCACCGCGGCCTCGCCCCTGCAGCCCCCGAGGGTGTCGAGGGCTGGGTTCAAGCCCCTGAGCTCTGGGTGCCTTCCCATATTCGACTTGCAGTTGTTTGCTTGTGACAGTGGGTCGGGCTTTCTGTTAACATTTGGTAACTTCTGGAACAGTGACGAAGGCAGCGCTGGCTCTCCAGCGTCAGCGGCAGGTGCGTCTGCCAGAGCCGCGACGAGACAGGTGGTGGCGGCAACTCCCGAACCCAGGCAGAAGGCGGCGCCGCATCTTTAGCGTAGCTTGATGGGCGAAGTCAAGGCTGATGTCCTGGTCTCCCAGAAAATATGTCTGTGGCCAGAAATTATTTCAATAAGCGACAATTTCTTTAAGACCTGCCAGGAGGATTGTTGTTGTTTACAGTAAAGAGCTCCTTCATATAAAGTTGCTGAACTTCCTTGTATGCAAGCAAAGTCCTAGTTCTCTGTTACCATATAAATGTTTTAATTCTTAAAGTTAGAGCGACCATTCAACTTATATTTCCAGTTTCTACCTTGTCATAAGTCATGGGTCCCCATTCAATGCTTGTTGACCAAAGGATATATAACTGAAGAGTTTCCACAATATGTAAAAGAGACATAACCGACAATTTCTATGACTTTCATAATAATGTCCAAACATGGAGAAAGTCCTTTAAAAATTACCTTCTGGGGCCCTCCCTGGTGGCGCAGCCGGGTAAAGCACAGCACTAAGAAGCTAAAGCCACTTCAGCATGAGTTCGATCCTCGACCAGGCATGACCACAGGGCGCGGCAGACCCCTCCTGACCCCCGCTGCTCCCCTCAGCAGTGGACTTTGTCAGTTGGCCTGTTCTGCTCCCCACTGTGTCTCTGGGGAGTCCTCTCACCACCCCTGCATCTCTGGCCTGTATTCCAGTTCTTTATGCACAAATAAATAAATCTTCAAAAAAATTACCCTCTGGTTATGACACCAGCCTTATATTTGGTCACTATATCCCTGAAAATTTAAGCAACAATAAAACTGAATTAGTATCCTTTCTCTTGAAGCAAAATGCTATTTATTATCTTAAATTATTTAACAAATATTGATTGCATGTCTACTGAAGGGACAAACATTTTACTAGCTACTTGGCAAATAAATAAATTAAGTCTCAGACTTCTACTACTGTACATAAAAGAACAGAATATATACCTCGTCCATAATGCCAAGAATGCATAGAAAATATTAATAAAATATGAAACAAAACAAATAAAAGGGAAAAAATCTCTTTGAAGACATTGTACAATTCAAATAAAGTCAAAGCTTGCAGTACCAAGATCTGTGCTAGGCGCAACACACGTGGGTAAATGCTGCTCTGTTTCTTCAAACAAAGGTAGTGATGAATCTGGAGGTTCAAAAAATAGGTAGAACTAAAATATATAATATATAAAAGTAACAAAGGGCAAAGACTGGATTTGGAGTATTTGAAGGGCCCTCCCTGGTGGTACAACGGGCTAAAGCACAGCACTGGGAAGCTGTCCCCAGCTGCTGCAGCACTTCAGCCCCCAGCCAGGGGGTGACCTACAGGGGCAGCAGCCCTCTCCTGTCTCCCCACTTCCCTCAGCGGTGTGTCTCAGTGGCTCTGCTGTTCTGCTCCCCGCTCTGCCTCTGGGGAGCCCTCTCACCTCCCACAGCTCTGGCCTGCACCCCAGTTCTTGTGTACCTTAATAATAAATAAATATTTTTTAAATAAAGTATTTTAAGCATCTCACATTGTATAGAACGTGATAATACTCGTTTAAATTAAGCACCAAGAATATAAAAAATTATAGGAAAACAATCGTCTAAACTTAGAGTAGGAAAATAAATAATAAATAAGGCAAACTCAAATGAAAGAAATAAAAGTGACAAAGCAATAATAATAATAATTAAAAAAACCTGGTAGAACCAAATAATAAAATAATTATCAAACCAAATATAAACTTATATATAAAGGAACCAAATATATTAATGGAAAACCAAAGATAGCCAGGCAGTATTAAAAGGAAAGTTAACTAGAATGATGTAAAAATTTAAAATTAAACTGTCGAAACTATACCACGAACATGCTAACCAGAAGATATATAAATAAAAGTATAAAAAGTAGACGTCACAACAAGATGTCGGTTCCACATTGTTTGGAGAGCAGACTGCAGAGGAAGTTAGCTGCAGGATTTGGAGAACATCCTTAGGGTAAACACCGTAAGGAAAGATAAGAAACAGGTCTGGGAACCGGGCATTCTGGGTCATACTACTGCGCCTGCTTGGAATGAGGGCCCCGGCAACTGCGTCCGTGGAGTGAGGTGAGGACGCCATCGGAAGCCACTGGCCTTGGCCTGACGCGACTAGGTCTTGTGCATCTGTGTTCACTCAGTCACTGCATATCAGCTGCCGCTGGGCATGGTGCTTGACCACACACAAAGCACCTTGTGCTAAAGGGGAAAAGTTGAAGACTGTCAACAAGAGGGGCTTGCAGTAGCTACACACCCCTCAGTCCCCATGAGGAGCTGCAGAACACAGCACAGTGTCCACCTCACAGCACTGCTGGTTTAGGAGTGGAGGGGTTGGAAAAGGCACCACTTACCTGCACTTACTTGTCTCGATTGTGCTAGACTGCTGGTGACTCTTCTTATCACAACAGTCATACTGGCTGAGTCTTCTTATGACATTCATATACAAGAGAAGATTGAAAATCTGAAATGTGAGCTAGAAATCAAACCTAGGTTGAAGTGATCCCCAAACTTTTGATCTTTCTATGTGCTATCATAGACTAGTAAGAAATTACTTTAACTTTAAGGGGATTGGTGATAAGATTTATGTGTAAACACATAACTATAAAGCTTATCTGTTAGGTTATTTCGAATTCATCTTTCTGTGGCATTCTTTCTGAAAAAAATGATGCTTCATTTCCATACATAGTTTCATCCTAGCCTGAGGGAATGCAAGTCTATGACTTAAACGCAGTCTTGAAGCCCTTTGGAATTTATTGGTCCAGGCCGTCCCAAAGGAAGTCAGAATGATCTGTACTAATAGGACTTTCTCTCCATAACAGACTGTAAATTTGATTTTTCTTTTTCTCCAAAGATTTCAAGCGCAATCATTTCCAATGGCTAGCCATGCCATTTCACAGCTAAAATCTTTGAGTCCAAAGCAGAGAACTGCCTGATGTTTGGAATCCAGTTATAAAAGAAATCACTGTGTCTCTAGATTGTCCTGGGAAGGCACTGTGAAATGTATTAATCTTCTCATGTTATATTTGTCCTGAGAATCATAATTTATAATGGGATAGCAAAAATATCTAGAACTATTTAAGTAAATAAAATATAAATTAATATTCTCCTTGGCAGTTCAAAGACAAAATCAAGGTCAGGGCCATTCTAATGGACGAGAATACGGCTAGGTCTTCCTTTAAGAATCTGTGTGTGTGTGTGTGTGTGTGTGTGTGTGTTGGGGGCTCAGGTGGACGATAATCTTCACTTTTGTTTAAGCGCTGGGGCAAAATGCTACTGATCGTGTATAAACATGTGGGATTTTATCTGAGAGCTATGTTTTTTCTAGACCCTTGATGCTCTTTCTCTGTTTTCTGAAAATGGAAGGGCTTTAGCTTACACTGTTTTCTTTTGACAGAGACGCCACCAGGTATCTATACATCTTGAAGCCAGCACAAAATCAATGGTTGCGATTATGCAATTTAGCTGCATTTGTGGTGCTAATTTAACTACTGGCATCTGTAAAAGACTTTATTATAAAAAATTCAAGGGCTCTGCTAAAAGCCAAATTAGGCGTGGTGACAACACATAACCTTTCTCGACAAGAGAAATCTCTAAAAGCACCAGCAAACGAGGAAATCTCAAGCGATGAATGGAAAGACAAAATATGCTATTAGTTCACTAGATGCTGACTATTGTTGTTTTGATTGAGACCTGAGAAAATGGGTATTGTTAGTGGATTTGCCCAGTTTCCATATTGAAATTTCCGTAAAGTTTCCATCTGGAAACTTTATAGGCACAATAGTTGAAGTCCGCAGCTATTAGGAAGTTACAATGCCAAAGTTCAATAACTTTTCAATGAATGAAAGGGGATAAATTTAAAAAGATATGTCCTGCCTTTTTAATTATGGCTCCAAAACACACACACACTCTGTATGTCTGTCCATTTATGCATGTGTGCATATGTCTATGTGTACTTTATCTCAATCTATATGTAATTAGCTCAATCATCCATCTATTCTATCTATATGCAATTACAAAATCATTACTCAGGCAGGTAGAACCAGGGACAGCTGTATGGAAAAGACATACCTGACTGAGAGGTTGAAGTAGGGTAGATAGCTATTGACAAGCTGTGAACATCTGTGAAAATAAACAGCTAAAATTATTTGACCAAAAATCAATACCCTTCAAAACTCATTTAGTAAGCAAGCAGAATACCAGTGACAATGACATTTGGGTCATTGATGCCATTTGGGACATTGATGCCAGTGTCAAAGAGAGATAATGAAGAAAGAGCAGGGAATAAGTTTTTGTACAAGCATGAATAATTTTTTTTTTATTTGAAACTCATAGATTATGTAAGATACAAAGAGTCAAGAGATATAACTTCTGTCTCATGAATGTCCTGGTAAAAAGATTTGAAAATGAATGCAAAGGTTATTTGAGTTGACCTGCTAATTTTAAAAAAGACCCCAAGTATTTAGTAGTGGCTTCATTTGTGTTTGAGATGAAGTCAGTCAGTCAGGTAAATGTGCTTGCCTCTTATGTCTTTCTTTCAAACACATTTTGAAATAGAAAAATCTTCCAATATCCCAGCCCATTCTTTATTTAGGGAATATTCACTAAGCAGTGATATTTATTTAAAGGTCAGAAGCCAATTGTACCTTCCATAAAACTTCAAAAAGAGCACAAATGTAAGAATTAAACAAGCAAAACAAAATAAAGCAAAAGAGCAAACTTCAGCATGGACTTCCAAGTAGAACATGGCTCATTCTTCAAATAACTTGAAGGATCAGCAAACCAAAGATTTATTAGATCTGAAATTCTGGTCTTTGATCTCTAAATGAAAGTACCACAGAAGCTTGAGCTTCAAATTGTAGCTTACTTGTTCCTAAGACTTTAAGGGCACAAGACGCAAGATATTGCTAAAGATTTTTGAGTTATGTTGGCAATATCCCTTGCAAATGAAATCTAATGATTTATGTTGACTTTATTTTCAGGTAACTCAATACTCCATGAATCTGGACTGTTTTATACTATGCTTTGCTCATATGAGGTATAGAATAGAATCAAAATACAGGCTGCGGTGACAGCATCAAAATGGAGTTCAGTACGTCATCATCATCTGCTCCCTCTTGCAATGTGTCGAATGATTTGGAAGTATGTAATAGTTTAGTTCAACTTACGTAGTAGACTAGGTAAACAGGTTAATCTGTTGTTTTACAAACGAGGTGTTAATATACCTGAAGTGAAACTGATATTCCTTCATGCAGCTTAAACCCACACAGCTGCATGGAGAAGATACTCCTGACCAAGAGGCTGAAGTAGGATTGATGTTAAGAGAAAATTGAGGAAGCCTAGAGCAGAAACATTACAGCACAATCAATGCAACAGACAAAAAATGGCCAGTGGAGGGCCCTCGCGGGTGGCACAATGGGTTAAAGCGGAGCACTACAAAGCTATCTGACCCACAGGGAGGGACCCACCGGGCACAGCAGACCCCTCCTGTCTCCCCGCTGCTCCCCTCAGCAGTGTGTTTCAGTACATCTGCTGGTTCTGATCCCCACTCAGTCTCTGGTGAATCCTATCACACCCCTCCCCCTATCTCTGGCCTGTACCCGAGTTCTTGTGTGCATAAATAAAATAAATCTTAAAGAAAAATGGCCACTGGATACCAGTATTGATTATCCTAATGATATGTTTGATTGAACAGCAAATATCATCAAAACTGTATTCATCACCTTTTACTACTTTACTGTCTATTCAGGTTTCCTCTGAGGGTATCTGTAAAAATTTGTTTTGAGGATAATTATTCCTTTTATTTATCAAATATATTTTTACCATATTATGAATTAGAAAATTGCTATATACTTGGATGAGTTACATTGTTTCTATTTTCACTTGTTTTTAATCATTATAAATTTGATAATATAGTCAAAATTAACTGCTTACATTTTGCATGTTTTTAAAGACTTTCCAATAAACATTTTTTTTAAATATCCTGAACATTCAAAAAGTAGTTTTTAGTTGTTTTTAGGGTAATTAGCCATTTGTAAATGAATCATTACTTAAAATGATATAAATTAAATTACAGTAATTTAAGTCATTGGAATTTAATAAAGTTTAAATATTGTTTTTTTAGGAGTGTCATATATAAAAACAGTAAAAGACAGCTGAATTTTATACTATCTGGTCTTTTCCTTTCCATGTGGTTAGAGATAAATTGTTTTTGAAACAGTACAGTCAATATACTGAAAGATTTTTTTTTTAAGATTTATTTATGTCTGCATATCGAGCTGGGGTACAGGCCAGAGGTGCAGGGGCAGTGAGAGGATTCACCAGAGACAGAATGGGGAGCAGAACAGGTGGACTGACGAAGTCCACCGCTGAGGAGCAGCAGGCGGTCAGGAGAGGTCTGCTGCACCATGTGGGTCACCTCCGGGGCAGGCGGGAATCGAACTCATACTGAAGTAGCTTTAGCTTCTTAGTGCTGCGCTTTAACCCGCTGGGCTCCAAAATACTGAAAGATTTTAACAGAGCCAAGCACATAACAAATCAATTAAAACACAGTAAAATAGCAGTTTGAGGAGTTGTATGGTGCTTCGGGTGATTTGCAGCCCTGTAATGGCAGAATAGGAATTAAGGATTGGAAGAGCTTAGTTTCTGGTAAATGATAGTGAATAATATAACTCATGACACACAAACTGGACAAGAAGAGTTCATTGTGTGCAAAAGAGAGCTCTGGTGTGTGGCTGCAATTAGCTGACAGGACACACTGTCCTGATTCCATTCATAACCAGGAGGAGAGCAATGGTGAGCTGCGCTCTGGCTTAAGGAAGCAATGACGGAGGCGCAAATCAGTACTAGGGACGGTGTTACAAAGGCCAACCGAATTCAAAACATAAAAGTGTGTTACCATGTCCTTTGAAATGGAGACTTGATTCTCAATCATCTTTTAATCTTCTCCTACCATAATTCAAGTCGTAAAAGAGCATAAAAATGACACATTGCTATTATCCAAAATACCACCACAGTGGAGGCCTGCAGGAGTCTTTGACTTAAAAGAAGCTCCCAGCTTCATATTTCTTTTAATGTTCTACTGAAAAATCTCCTCACAACGTGTACTTTCTAGCCTTGTGAGTGATACTTCCAGGTGCTGTTATGTTCCATCTTTCATTGAGGATTCCATCAGAATCAGGAAGCCTGAGTGTGAGATGGAAAACCAACTATACTGTTCTTTTTATGAAGTTCTAATGTCAACTTGACATTTTCTTCTCTGTGAATGTTGTCAATAAACTACAGTAATGACAGAAATATTTTATGTAGAGTTGTACAGGAAAATTTCTGTAAGTAAGTTTCTACTTTAGATAGTTATATAAGAATAGTCAGAGACTAACTTAAACATTCAGCTGTTTACTTAAATTAAAAAAATTGAATTGTAAGTTGTAATTGCTCACCCAATGAAAAGATAACTATATTATTCCAAGTAGTTAGCATTTAACATTTTTAAAGGTTTTGAGTCTATTTCATGAATTATAGATAAAAATGTAATATAAATATAGAAGCAACCAGCCACTTGAAAATTTTGGGCATTAAAAGTATATATTTATATTGGATATTGGTGAACTCATTGGGACTTCAAGTTGTTAGTTTAATGCCCCCAGGTAATGCTGGGCTGCAGTGAGTTGGTTACATTAAAATTCTCATGCAACTTTTATTTTGTGCTGTTATATTTCATTATAGTTGATGAAAGGGAGCTATTTCAGAAGTCTTAGGAGGCAGTAATGAAAATCAGCCTCGTGTCTGTGATAGCCTCCTGCTTCTCAAGTTTCAGTTTGAAGAGAATTCTTCAGACATGTATTCATGCTTTGTCTGCATGCAATTATCACCTTTGCTGATGGACGCGGCAGCACATCCTTAAATGCTTGTCATTTAGAGCATTGCAGTCCAGTCCCAGACACCCACCATTCTCACTTTGCAGAAACAAGGGACATTTTAACAGGAGAGTGTAGAGCTAATTTCCCTATACTATTACCATGTTTTCTAAAAGGGCAAAACTATAAGAGCGCTTACACATTTTATTAGTGCCCAGCAGTTTTGATTCTATTTGTTTCAAACATGTTTGTCCAACATTTTCAGAAAAAAGGGCAGGCAAGTTTTTATTGTTTCTTTTGACACTTGACATGTGACTTCTATTCCTTTATTATGCATGATTCTGCTAATGAGTGGTCTCTCTATTAGCAAAAGGGTCATGTTTTTCCCTTTAACTTTTTTCCTCCACAATGAAATCTAAAATGCCTAAGGAAGGGACTACGTAAAGTGAAATGAAACACATCTAAAATAAGTCTGCATAAAATTGGCCCAACTTTCCACTCCCAATTGCTACATTCTGCTCAAATTGGTCATTTTGTCATTAGCTGAATATATCTTAAACTTTGTAGCTTTGCTATATTTCCATTTGCCATTCCAGTTGCTAGAATAGCAATTTATCAAAAAAAAAAAAAAACCTAGCTTTTCTAAAGTTCAGCAGTAATGTGTCTTCCATAAAATCATCTCCAAAAGTTTTAATGAAAATATTTCTCCTAACCCCAATAATAACATATGTACTTATTTTGGAAAGTGCTAGAGGCACTCAGAACAGAGAAAATTAAAATTGTGTATTTTTCTAAATAGTAATAATTTTCATTTTTAGAAAATTTCCTTGGCTATTTATTTATTTATTAAATGTCTCTATAGGATACCCCTGGTGGCTCAAGGGGTTAAGTCTCAGCACTATGAAGCTGTCACCAGCCACATAGCACAAGTTTGATCCCCAGGCATGAGCGACCCACATGGCCCAGTAGACCTCTCCTGTCTCCCCACTGCTCTCCTCCGCAGAATATTCCATTCCTAAAATTTGAATGTTAATTTTATAATTTTATAATGTTAAGATTATGTTTACACATAATCTTGTGTGTAAAATTATTTTTCTTAGCAATTAAAAGTACTCATTACATTTATTTATTACATCCATTCTGGTTTTGAGAGGTCTCATGCCAGACCCATGGTTTCCAGGAGTTGAGTCACCCATGCATGTGTGTGTCTGTGTATAAGTCAGTTTGCTGCCGAAGTTTGATTTTCTAAAGTTTAATATAGAGATTCATAGCTGGACTAAGCTTAATTAGTAGATACATAGAATCTGAATTTAAAGTTTACCCATTGAGCATCTGGGAGTACTAGACATAAAATTCTAGTTATCAAGAAAGTGGCTAGCAGTAGTTTTTTGATTTAACTAGCTTTACATATCCCAGACTGTGACATATCCAACCACATAATATTCTATATTTTAATACATATTTATTAAAACCAAAACTAAACCTCTGTTGCTATTTATCATGTCTTTAGTATGACCATTTGTGTAAAATATTTGACGTAAAGTCTTTTTGGATAAAATGTACATAAATGTATTTTGTGATATCAAATATTTTGAAAGTTGTTCTAATCTGTCATAAATAAAGTTGAACAGATGCATCAGGGGCTTTTAACTTTGATTTGTTAGGTAATCATTAGTCTCCATTCTGCACATTTGATAAGATATGGTAAGCACTCCTCTAATATCAAAGTCATCATCATTGTGCTCCCTATAAATATAAATTCTGGAGAAAGAGATAAGGTCAGTTTGCACTGCACATAATGACAAGTTGAACTGATCTTGCCAGAGTGGACTATTAGCCATTGCACTGTTACATAATGCATGGCGTTTGACTCTTCACAGAAAAGCAAATGCACTATAATCCATTAGTGGTTTCCTGTGAGTGTAAGACTACAAATTACTGGTGATGTCCAGGGTGATGTGTGGCTCTTTTGCATATTCATGATGCTCCTGCCACATTCATTATTAATATGAGTATAATGTGAGTTATTAAAGATCAATATGATTTCTATCAATTTCAGATTCTGTATTTGAGATTAAAACTCTTTTGCAAATATAACAGTGTGGACCAAAAGTATAAAAAGGATACCCCAAATAAGTTAAAGTAAATGTTAGCTCTGAAATTAGGAAATATGTTTTCCTATAGTAACACAGAACAGCTCAGAGACACTTTGCAGAAAGACCAGTCTGTAAACTTCTCAAAACTGATGAGATGACTTTATGATAAATATTTCCCAAAGAGGACTTACTGTAGGATATGGATTTAAGCAAAGTATCCTGGATTCTGAAAAGTTTCTCTTTGTTCTCTATAGTATCTGAGTATAAAAAGTTCCATACCACATGATTCTACCTGGCTGGTCCCTTAAGAAAGTTTAAAATTTTGCAAGGGTCAAAGCAAAATATATCTTACTTTTATACTATGTCCATCATATTAAGGTTTGGGGTAATTTAACATCCTGGTCTAAAAATTTTATTACTTTTCATGAACAAAATAAATTAGTGAACATTTTGTTTCCACCTTTGAAATTGTAGATACAATTACACCATAAATGGTAGGCAGAATTTGTAATAAAAAATAAGAAAAAAAGAGAGGGAAAAAATTCCTAAAAAGCATTTACTTTAAGATACTGGGAAATTGTCAAGTGAGGTCAAGATTCAAAAAAGAACTGAACACATACAGTTGACCTGTATATTTTCATTTTTTTTTATCTTTTGGAACTTTTGGACTTTTATTTTAATGAGGCAAGGGGTTATACATGTGCTGTACATAGCACAGCCTGATGCTTTCCCAGAATTTTTACTCCTTTGATTTAGTTAATCTTTATGAGGAATAAGAATGAAACTGTGCCATGTCATCAAATATTTAGTATCTAATTTCCGGATACATCTCTACTTGATTTTAGCCTCTGATATTGACTTCTAGGCTTACTAAATTTAGGAGTCGGAAAGTGTGCATTATAAATCCTAATTTGTTCCATCTTTTATGCAGTGATCGAGTGTGGAGAATTGTAAGGAAGCAGCGCTGTTTTGTCGTGGGAATCTTACAGAGACATAAATGTTGATGGGTAAAGGAAAATATGGCATAGCTAATGGCATTGCTCTTGCTGGGATCAAAATGTGAACCACAGGGTGTTAGAACACAAAATGACCCAGATGTCTGTTGCTGGAAACCTTTCACTTTGATCAAATGTCTGCCATAAAGCATCCAACTCTCTTTCCCATTGAATGCAGGGAATTGTCATTTTGATTATTGTGTGTGAATTATAGAAATCAAAAATGAACAAAGGACACTAATTTTATTTCTAAAGTGAATCAAAGAGAATAAACCTATGAAGCTCCTAGACAACAGAATGATGAAAAGTGTGTACAGGAAAACTCAATCTGCAGGAATCCCCACAGTCTAATTTTAGCTTATCATTTTAGTGCGCTTCCCGATAGAAATCTTTAGTCAGGAAGAATGACTACATGAATGTCTACTGGACAGGACTTCATTTCCAAAGAGCTTTAGGAAAGTTAACACCCTGTTATATGGACTTAGCTGTAATAGACTTCTGGGTCACTGCCGAACTCCCTGGAATATGGATCTACTATGCTGATTAGTCATGCGTCGCTTGTCTGCAGTTACATGGGTCAGCTCTTGGTATTCTTCGAAGACATTGCTGTAAAAGCCAGCTGTCTATTAAAAGCTTGTATCAGAGTTCTGAGTCAATTCAACAGCAAATGCCTTATATTGTTAAGAAATATACACTAAGTATATGTGTTACCTTAATATCTGAATATCTAAAGAGGTTTCTACAAAAGCACAGGTTAGTAAAATATTTTTGGTTTAGGTGTCTTATACTATTGCTAATGTTTCTAGCAGTTATTTTCTAAATTAAAAATCACAATTTCCTACATCAATTTCATATTTTTCTATTTATTTTTAAATCACTTTTCTTCTCTGGACAAAATTTGCTTCCAAATTTGGATAATATTTCCTGGTAGGTTCTCAAATACATGCTCCATTCCCTTGAGAAAAACCCTGCAATCTTAGCCAATTTCCAGCATCCAATAAGACATTGGTAAGTATGATTAACATGCGTACATTCGAGCTTTAGATTTACGTTCACATCCTCTGTGACTGTGGCTATGTACTTTGACCATAATGTCCCCATCATTCAGATGTTTCCATGTCCTCAGCACTTTTATATTCCATCTATAAATCAGAACACGCAGTGTAACTTTAATGTATCTCACTGGTTTCGCTTAAAGTCATCAATGTTGTCACCGATGATAGAATCTCTTGTTTTAATGAGCTGTGAGGTCCATGATAAGTGAAACAGGTTAGAAAGAAAAAGGCAAATACCACATGAAAGCTCTCACACGTGAACCTTAATTAAATAAAGCAAAAGGTGAACAAAGAAGTGAGTGCAGGTAAACTCATGTACTCTCACAACAGAGGGCGGTGGGTGGGGGCTGTGAAGGATCCGGGGTGGATGAAAACTAGACTTTTGGCGGTGGCCACAGTGAAGTTCATGCGGATGACGAGACAGGTTCTACGGCTCACACCAGAAATTTTATTTCCTACCTTAGTTTTATACACCTGTCTCTCCATTATTTCAAGCCTTAACTTCTAACTTCTGTTCCTTAATATTATTTTTCACTACATTCACTTTTCTGAGTTTTCTATCTTTTTGATCAGCTTTTCTTTCTTCCTTTCTTCCTTTTATTTATTTATTTAGCATTCTTCATCTTGGCTTTTTTGAGCTCATGATGATAGGAAGAGAAGATCTTCCACGTCCTTGTGGTTGGGGTCTGGAGTTCTTGGCTCTGCCTGGCAGAACAGTCCCTGGGGCACCCCGGTGCCATGGATTCAATTTTTCAGTTTGTCCAATGGTTTAGCTTTCTAGTTTGCTGAATGTCTCAAGCGTCCTGACGGTGCCGCGCTTCTACTTTTCCAGAAGATGGCACTGTTTTGTCTTTTAATCTTTTTGCCAATTTGGCATCTCAGTGTGTAGTTTACGTCCAGGGGAACCCATCTGCCCTCGCTGACTCAGTGGTAGAGGGGTTCCGGCGGGTCCCAACAGGTCCCAACGGGTCTCAACGGGTCCTGACGGGTCCGACGGCCCCCGATGCCAGGGCCACTGTGTGAGAGACTTGGGGCTGGGCTCCACTGAAGCCCTCCAAGTCCGCTGTGCGGTTTGCTGGCCGAGGCGTCCTTGCTGCTTCAGGGACCCGCCGACGCCCTCCTGCTGCGACGGGCGAGCGGGACCCCTGAGGCCCAGCCTGCGGTGGGCCCACACCACTCTCCCCTGGTCAAGGGTCCTTCTTTGCCGCTCACTCTCCTCTCCAACTCTGGGCCGGCCCAAGTCTGCCCGGCAGCGTCCAGGGACCTGTGTCCACGCCTTCCCGTGTCCGGCACTGGAGTCCTCCTGGGCGCGGCCAGCGGTGCTTTCCCACGTCCACGTCAAGCATCCTCTGGGTCCAGTCACTCCCTGGGTTACCTTCAGATAGTCATCCCCAAAGCGAAACCCCCGGAGGCGCGGGGGTTAAAGTGCAGCACCATGAAGCTGGCCGCAGCCATGGGAGCACAGGTTCGACCCTGCCAGGGAGTGACCCCAGGGCGCAGCAGACCTCTGCTGTCTCCTCCTGCCCCTCAGCAGTGTGCTTCAGTGGATCCGCCTGTTCTGCTCCCCACTCTGTCTCTGGGGAATCTGCTCACCCCTGCACCTCTGGCCTGTACCCCAGCTCTTGTGTGTATAAACAAACAAATCTTTAAAAAGAAGTGAAACAAGGAAACACCTCTGATGCCATCTTTCAAGGTCTCTCCTTCATATATTAAAAAAAAAAAAAAAAAAAAAAAGATGGCTAACTCGTCAGCAGAATGGGTAAAAACCCAGAGTAGACAGTCTCTGAACTTGAGGAACTAGCATAGAAATCATTCAGACTAAATATTAATAAAATGCTAGGCTGGGGGAAGTCTCATAAATATGGACATTATGATTACATATCTGAATTTTGTGTTACTCAGAGTGCTGGAAAATTAGTGAAAAAAAAAAGCAAGGATACATTGTTTTCAAATAAAAAATAACCCATCATGTTTTTTTTTAGGCAAACAACAGACAGAATTGCACAAATTCAGAAGAACCTGAACAAATTCCAAATACGATAAACTCCAATTTGACACGTGTTGACCAAACTTCTGAAATCCGAAGATGGAGATAAGTGAAACATTGAGAGGATCGGGAGTGAGACATGATCTTCCATATGGGGAGAAATAATTTCAATGACACAAAATTTCCCGCCAGAAACCACTGCAATCAGAAGAAATGAGCGCAGTATTTTCAAGGTACTGAAAGAACAACTAAAGCCATGTGGGATCCTGTACCAAGGAGATATTTAGGAATGAAAACTAATCATAGCCGTGTCGGGAAGGAAGAATGGGAGGGGGGTACCCGCCAGCAGACCTGGTCTTCTCTTCAGCGTCTGTTTCTGAATGGGTGGATCACTCTGCTCATACCTCCTTCTGAGGGACTGAATACAGAGGCCCTTACCATTTCTAGACTGCTGGCAATGTAACATGTGCTGAAATTCAGGACTCTCTTCTCGAGGAGACTTTGCCACCCTCACTGTTGGAAGAAAACTCTACACTCAGTTTTGACTTAAGCTGGGTTTCCCTCTGTGTGTAGCATACAGTTTGGAAAAAGAAGGTAGTCTCGCCTCACCTGTTTGTATACTAATAAAAGTTAAAGTCTAAATACAATACCAACACAGTGTTTAGTAGAAAATATAGTAGAAATAGGGAAAATATTCTGAATTTAGGAGATGGGAGAGAGGAGAATCAGAAAATAATTTTTGACAATTCAAATGCTTTGCAGTTTTCTAGACAAAGCACAATAACCCTGTAATGTATTGTCAGAAAAAGTAAAAAATCATGCTTTTTGTAATTTATAAATGCTCATTAATTGAAATAGAAATAAATAAGATTAATTAGGTAGAGGCTACAAAAAATATCACATACATGCCTTTTGTCTTCATAGCAAATAATAGAAATAAATAAGATTAATTAGGTAGAGGCTACAAAAAAAATCACATAAATGCCTTTTGTCTTCATGGCAAATGCTGTCTTTTCTTCAAGCACCAGGTCTGATCTCCTATACCAGTGTTTGACTGTAAATCAGGTAAGGTATAACCTGATTAACTGTTTCATTCATATTTTAGCTGTAATATTTTGGTCATGTTACTAAACATCTTTGAAGCTCATTTTCCCATAAGGAATGAATATTACCATAATGTTTATCTTACAAGGTTCTTGTTTGTGAATGTTCTACAGAAAAAATAGTATGCCTAATCTATGGTAAGTTTTGACTCTTCTTTGTGATTTCAGTGGCATGAATTCTGTGTCATGGATGCATCTGACAGTAGCAATCCATTGCAAGTGCTTTAAAAGCAGACATAAGTAAAACAACCTAAACCACATCCCCTGTTAATAATTGATGTTTATTCATCATTGGTAACTATTGATTATAGGCTTAAAAGGAAGTTCACTGTGTATTGAATTTGGAAATGTGTTGTGTGCAAGCAATGTGAACTTAATGGACGGGTGTCACAGTTCTTCTTTAAAAACTAAGTAAAATTAAAAAAAAAGATGTAATGAGGTCATGGCTTTGTATGGAATACAAAAAGGTTATCCTTGAAATAACTCCCTAGAGTTTTTTTTAAAAAAAATAGTTGACTGTTACTGTAATGTAGTAACAGTACAAATGTAGCTCTATTTGAGCTAGCTTTATTCCAAAGATTTAAAAAATGCATCTCCTACATTTGAGGTAAACATAAGTTAAAACTGAGTTTTACCAAGAATTTAAAATACCAATTATGCTGTTCTACATCTGTTTAATTGAATTGTTTTTCCATAACTCCAAACAGTCCTTTATCCTCTGCTAGAAGAGCAGCCTGGAAATATGCTAATGGGATCATAAGAATAACCTGAGGTCTTCTCCAGGCTGGCTCTGGCTTCTTGATGTGAGAAATCATATAAATAACAGAAGGAGAGAGATGTGTAAGAACAAAGACAAATAGTACTTCTGCGATATAACTATACATCAGGATATAATTTCAGCAATTATAATTATGTTCTAATATTGGAACTACTTGTAATCCCCTTATTCCATTTGACTTTTGACAACGCCTGTGTTCCCTACCTAGAAATGAGTGAAGGTGAAACAATTAGTCTTAACTCTCGAGCAGGAAGTCATGATTAATACGTGATTGATGTGTGAGTGTGTGAATGGGAGTGATTGAAAATGATGGAACACTAATCAGGGACAGTTGTGGGTTTGTTATTATTTCTTTAGACCCAAGTTAGGATATGATAGACATTGACAAACACAGGGGAACTGGTAGAAGGCAATTAGAAAAGAGGTTTTACTATCATGTAAATACATTCATCAATAGTTGTGCATGTCAAGCTGTTGAGATGGTCTTTGGAGGAATACGGGTTAGAATACATACACTAAATTGTTTCATTGTTAGTAATTGATCCTGTTGGACATAAACTAAAAGACAAAGTGTGTTTACCTGCCTTGCTATTCACCCTTCCTTTGTTCTGTGAATGTCTAAAGTATGAGTCATCTTTTAAGTGAAATATCTAAGGCCACAGTCTATATCCATAATGTTAGCCTATGTGTACCTCATATGCAGGTGCTAATCTACACTGCTGCACATGAAAACATAGACATGAGTAGCAGACGCTTGTAGGACTGCGCTCATGTGATTGACGTGCGTAAGAAATAGTTTGAAATGAGGAAGTTACCCACTTTTGTTCTCACTTGGCTTCTTACTAACAGTTTTAGATTTCTTTTTTACCAGTAGTTAGTTGAGATCTTATTAACAGTGTGTTAAGAATATAAAATAATGATGGAGGTGAAAACATTTAGCATCATGTCTGAAAAATACTAATTGCTCTGAAAAGATCTGTTCTCTTAACAAGTAAACTGTCTTTTTCTGAAGAGTTTCCTACCTCTGTAACTGCTTCCTGCAGCTCCCAGAGCCACAGAGCAGGTGACTTTGTGGGGCTGTCGCTGGCCAGCCCTAGCTTGAGGCCTGTGGGCATTGTCTCTTTGGTTTTGCATTTAATACAGGCCCTGAGGAGGCTATGTCTTCACCAAACAAAAGCCTGCTGCATAATTAAATGAGGACGGTGTCGTCATCATAGCATTCAAATGAGACCTGGTGGAACATGTGGGAAGGATTTCTCTAATTCCTCACCGAGCACATGGGTACAATCCAGGCACCTATAAGATGCATAACTCCAGATTGCAAGTGGTCTTCCACTTGCAAGCTTAGGAAATGTTTGCTAGAGGAGTTTGATTGACTTCACGCGTCTCATTAACACTTAGTTTGGAGTCTGTTTCTGACAGCAAAGAGTTCCAAAAAATATCAGTGATTCCTTATCTACTGATCGTACAATACAGCTAACGGGAAGTATGGGGCTACTCTAAAACATCCCCAATTTATCTGAATACTAAGCATTTACATGCTTAAAAGTAAAATAATAACTAGGATTGCATAAATTATTGGCATTACAAGTTCTTGGGAAAAACTGGAACTTTAATATCACTACTTCCAATAATGAAGATGAAATATTTGGAAAGCACTTAAAGGAAACAATTTCAAAAAATCTTTCTCACAACAATTTTTCATTAGTGCAAAGTCATATAGATTTAATTTTCAAATTATGCTATTCTTATTTGCAGTGTTATTGTTAGTTATTAATAATAAGTGCCAACCAGTATTTATGTGATACATATACATGTATATATTCACAGGGTGTAAATAGCATTCAACATACTTTATTCACTTCTAACAGAGAAAGCATTGTCAAAATGTGTTATTTAATGCCAAGAACGACATGTAAGTTACCTTGTATCAAAATTCTTAGCCTAAAATTGTGGAAGGTTATTCTTACACTAATGTTTAAGAGATACTTGTTATCAGAACGAAAATGAACAATCATTGCAGTTGTACCCGAGATGTCACTATGGTGAGGGTGAGCATATTTTCTCTTCACTAACAAAGATTTCCACTTTCTAAATCATTGGGAATAAAATATCAGATCAGGGCTCTGTTCTTGCTGACTACATCACTGCAAACTTCAGAGGCTGCAAATCATAAACTACTTTTATCTATCAGCATTTATTAGTTCAGTCTTTCCGGACTGTTCCACAGGTGAATCCTGTCACCAGAACGCATGGGAGCCGCGCAAGGAGGTGCAGATGCCTCTGGAGCCTCAACCACAGGGCACCGCCGCCACATCTACTGGCTGTCTCCCAACAGAGGCTCCAGCGTCGCCCACGCAGCCACCCCGGCCAGCTGCTTGTCCCCAGGGCCAAGTCACCGACCGCCTGCGCCCTC
>NW_004567135.1:1164512-1215877 GCF_000260355.1 Condylura cristata | reverse complement strand
CCCACGCCCCGCACTCTGCCTCGGGGCCCCCGTCTCGGGAGACGGCTCTGCGTTACAGCAGTTCTGCCATCCAGTTACACCCAACTCTGGCCTGCGCGTGAGCTGGTTCCTAGGATGGTGCGAGGCGGTGTGAGGCGGGCGCGGGGGGGCAGCGGCGCGAGGCAGCGGTGTGAGGTAGTGTGAGGCAGCGGCGCGAGGCAGCGGCGCGAGGCACTGGTGTGAGGTAGTGTGAGGTGGCGCGAGGCAGCGGTGTGAGGTAGTGGGAGGCAGCGGCGCGAGGCAGTGGCGCGAGGCAGCGGTGTGAGGTAGTGTGAGGCAGCGGCGTGAGGAGGCAGCGGCGTGAGGCGGCGGCGTGAGGCAGTGCTTTGGTTCCCTTCCTTGCATTCTTCTCCGTTTGTTAGACACCCGCCGTGGTCCAGCTGTGCGCTTGGCCCCTTGTCGGGACTGCCCGTTGGTGCCGAGGTGTGTCACTTCTGGGTCGTGACTCCGCGCGTTGGCCGGTGCGTCTGTCCGCTTCCGGCGCGCGGTGTTCCAGTGACTGCAGCTTTCTAGGGAGCTGAGTTTGAAACGAGGGAATGTAATACCCCATTACCCCGCCTTTGTCGGGTTTTGGCTTTGGGGGTCTTCTATGGCTCTGTGTGAACTTCAGTCATGATCGTTCCATCTCTTTGAAGAAACCGTTGACACTGTTACTGGGATTGTCTTGAACTTTTACAATGCTTTGGGAAGGATGACTAGTTTGACAATATTGAGTCTTCTAATCCATTAGCAGGGAATATATTTATATCTTTGTGTCTTCTATTTCTTTCAATAATGTCTTTAATTGAATATTTTTATGTTGAATAGTTTTATTTGTGTGGTCGTTCCCCTCCTTTGTTAGACATATCCCTACGTATTTATTTATTTATCTACTTATATATTTTTATTGACTGCATGGGGTCATTTAAAAAATTCTCGTCTATTTCATTGTTTTTACTGATTGATTTCAGTGATTTTTGTTTATTGACTTTATGACTTGACATTTTGTTAAACTGATTTATTGTTTTGATTTGTTTTCCATGAAGTCTTGAGGGTTATTGATGTATACTATCATGCTATAATATAATAGTGAATTTTACTATTCCTCACCTTGCATTTGATTTGATCTGCAGTGCATAATTTGCTAACCACCGTTCTATTGATACTTTATGATTCTGATCATCAGCACTGTTTTCACTCAAGTTAGTTGAGTTCCTCTGGTTCTTCTATTCTTGATTGATTATCACGCATAGACAGTGAACTGCAGGTCAACTAGGGAACTTCTGAATAACAATAATTTGTTCCATCATCTCCCATAGGCTCCAGGTCTACTTGCATGGGGGGGGGGGATCCAATACAAAGAGTGAAAATGCACAAGGCCCCTTTAGTTCTAGGATCATAGTGGTGGATCATTTATTCCTACACATTTTATTTGCTAAAGACAATAAGGAGTTTAGCCTGCATTCAGTGTTGGGTAAAATATCTTTTCTTTTGTTATTAGAAAGTCATGTTGCCAGAAAAAGAAAAGTGTGTTACAGAAAGGGGCTAGGTTTTCTGACCACTTTTAGAGTCATTGTATCACATCACCTATTACTGTCATCATTACCAGAATAGGAATAACGGCTTTCCTCTTTGGTTTTGTTTGAAAATGTGTTGGAAGATAACTGTTTAGTTGAACTTTGTTCACATACTTCTCCTGAACCAATCCACAAAGTTCCGTGTTTGATTTACAGATTGTTTAAAAGATGATGATTTTACTCCTTTCACTGGTAGTGTGTAATACTGATAGTTAATTATAAATTACCACACATAGTTCTTATTTTAGCAATATCAGCTGTCAGCTTAAAATTGTAAAAGCTCAATTGTACTCTTCATCTTATTAAAGTTCTTAATCATTTGATATTCATCTCCTCGCTATTAACCTCAATACTCTTGATTTCTGAAGCTGTATCACATTTGTTATCTTTTCTTTTTTCTAATCATCCCATCTCTCTACTCAAATATTTATTAGTACTTTTCCAAGTGTCTTGATTAACTCACTCTTTCTGAAATCCTTAATACACACTTTCCCAGGAAGTACTACTCCACCATTCTAATTTCAAGTACTATCTATATGTTAAACACCAAATTTTAATTTCTAACTCTACAGCATATTTACATAGTAGGTATTCAGTATGCTGGGTGCATGAATAAACAGTTGAGTTATATATATATGTATTAAAGTGCCTTATGAACCCCATGGCTCTAACAAGTTCCAGTTATAATTACAGAACCAGGCCTATAGTGCCATGTGCCTTGTAAGGTTATTAAACAAAGGGTGTCTTTCATACATACCGGACCCTGTCTTTCCAATCTAAATGACTCAGTCACTTAATACTGTTTTACATGCCTTCATGTCTGTTAACTGGAGCAATTGAATACGCTGTTATTGAGGAATCACTTCTTTCTCTTTTGTGCATTAGCAAAATATTGATATTATTTTATTCCATTTTGACAGGGACAAAGCAATTTTGATGGACAGTTTTGACATTAGGCAGTCCCATATAAGATTGAACTATAAATAATTATTCCTTTTAGAATTTCCAGTTTATAAGAAATTTGGATGTCAGACAAGGGAAATGAGGCAGCTTTGTTTGATTCTTCTCTCTCTGAAAGTAATATAGCAGAACATTTACGTTTGAATGTTCTTATAGCATCATATCATTCTTGCTTCCCTTAATAAGCTTCAGGAAAATACCTGCCTGGGAAATTATTTGGTTGTTTGTTTGTTTTGTATTTCTGTACTTTTTATTATGCATATGAAATTAATTTTCAGTAATTTATTACATGACTTTAGTAAATTCAGCCAAGATCAAAATAATCAAAATTGCAATTTCTGAAAGTAAGTAGATTTAAAATCTGTTTCCCCTATTTGCCAGGTTTTGAAGCATCAGAATGTTCCCAGTCAGTAGTGCATTTATTATACTTTGGGAACATTATTTATGCATGAATCATTTATAATCCACTTCAGAAACTTGAACTGATTTTAAATGGGTCATCCTGCCATTTTTATGTATTGATGTAAAACTCTTTTCTGGGCAAGACAGACAACTCCTGGAAATAATTTTTAATCTCCCATCATGGAAAATATGCCACAAAAAATTCATTTACAGTCAAAATTGCCAGATTAAAGAACTTAGTGGTTCTACTAGTAAGGAAATTAAATTTATGGGCTAATAACTTGTATTACTGCATTTTCAGGGTATGCAAAATGTTCCCGTAGCTTCTGATATGCTGTAAAGTCAGTCATATCTTTAAAAATGAACATCTGAGAGCAGAAAACAAGGAAAATCAGAAGAGTATTTCCTTCACTTCAACTTTCATAAAAACCAAATGTTTGTTATGATATTAAGTTTTAAGGCACAATGCCACAGTGTGAAAAGATAATGAAAATAAACTACAAAAAGTTTCCAGTAGCTCAGAAGATAACTATGAAAACAGATTTTAGTTTGAAGACTAGAGACTTATGACAGTTAGTAGCTTTTAAAAATACTCATTTTTCTTGCAATTTTCTTAGTCAAAATTAATGGTCCTACACTGTAGGGATATTTCACAACATGATGTGTAAACATAATTTTTTTTTTTGACAAGGAAATGTATTTATTAAAAAAAGTTTTTAAAGATTATGGCTTTGTAATATGACTCATAATTGGAGTTTGGCATTAACAGTTTTACCAAACAGAATGTTCAGTGGGCACCGTAATAAACGTGATAGCAGTAGGCAGTCCTTCCTCAAACAATGAATTGTTTGTCCCCAAACCGCACAATTTGATTATTAAATTTTTACACTGTAGAAGGGAGAGTTATAAATCTGTGCATCAAAATTAGTATTTTTGTTCATATTTCAAGCACTTGCTATGTTTGGTGTATTTACTCTGTTAGCTCATGTCTTCCTTACATTAAGTTGACAAGTCTGTATACAGGAGAAACATGAGTGTATAGAGATGAAGTGACCCTGTTATCATTAAACAGCTAGACAGTCACAGAACACAATGTAAACCCAGATGCACTTGGATTGTGGGTGCCCTTCCTTTCTGGAAAACAACACTTGTCATCAGGGCAAAGGATCTAGGAAGACAGAGTTGCCATACCAGTTCTAAAGATAGGGGGAATGCCACAGACTTAGTAAGTCCTACATTAAATGCCACGCTGTGGAGAATGCCTCAGTGAACGTTAATACACTGAATGAATTTTAATAAGAGACACTTGAATATAGTATCTATGACTGACACGTTCACACTTATGTTTCTAGTAGCCATCTCAGACTACAGCTGCCCAAACCAGCGTACCTGGATTCTCGCACCCTCTTCACTACATTTTCCCCACCTGTGCTTTCTCTTCTTAGCAAGCAGTTATGTTATTCACGTAGGTTCTAAAATAGTGTTGAAAAAGTGAATCTTTTGGGGAAGCTGTGCCCCAGCAAGGAAGAAGGAGCAGACATCCCCTGGACAGAAAATTATCTCCAGAGATGTTTTGCTTTGGTTAACAAAATTAAGTATTACAGATTTCCTACACCTTGCTCACCCTCACACGTTTCCTGGGACAAGAAATCCACAGTCTCTTAGTCACCTTGTGTTTGCTTCTCTCTTCATTTAGAGAGTCTGACACTCTGTAAATGAAAAGTCAATTTATCTGTCTTCCCTTTTCCCCACAACAAGCACACGTGTTTGTGTTCATGGGTGGCACAGGAAAACCACAACTACAGCAAACGCTTGAAGGTAACAAGAATTAGAGAAAGAAAGCGCGTCTACTTAGAGCTTAGTATGCAATAGATGTCCTGGTCACTTATATTTGAACAAGTAAGTTTAAGGAAGCTGCGTGTTATGGTCTATACTGCAAGGCTCAGCAAAGTCTGTTTACATCTGTCCTTAGCTCATTGTGTGCAATTGACGTTATTATCTATCACACTACAAGAACTGCTATATATTTCTAGTTAAAAGTGAAGGTTCTACCACACAAAAGTTGGTTCTGTTTTCTTATATAAGCTAATAACATGTAGTTAAAACTAAATTGGTTGGAGTGCTTTTTTTAAATGCATCATATTTTTTTAATCAAGAGAATATATTTTATATACACTAATATTCTGTACTTCTGGGATAATTATTGCAGTATTGTTGGATTAAATATTAGTAGACTCATGTCTTGAAGTAACCCTAAAATGTTTATTTTCAATCCCTGCCTAATGGAATACATTAACAATGCATTACTTAATTGCATCACACACTGATGCATCTTGCAGATAATGCAGTAGTTTTATATGATTCTATGCATCATTTCATTAGACATCCATGGCAAAGCTGCACCACACTCATTAGCTCCATAAAGGATTAAACTTATTTCCTGTATGTTTTTACCCGTATCTTCATGTTTGTAAAATTAACATGCTGTCTTCGTAGAGACTTTCTTTTACATGTAGCATTCTAGCACATAGAATAAGTTTTGCCAAGTTCTATCACCTTGAATTGTCTTTCTGAACTCAGTTGCTTTTATCAGTTTTTTATTTTTTTTAAGATTTATTTATTGATGCATACAGAACTGGGGTGCGGGCCAGAGGTACAGGGGTGGTGAGAGGCTTCACAAGAGACAGAGCAGGAGAACAACAGGAAGGTCAGTGAAGTACACTGCTAAGGGGAGAAGAGGGGAGACAAGAGAGGTCTCCTATGCCATGTGGGTCACTCCCTGGCTGGGGATCAAACTCACACTGAAGTAGCTGAGGCTGGCTTTTCAGTGCTATGCTTTAACCCATTTTGCCATCAGTTCTTTAATCATCAATTCCAACTCACCATTCCTTAGTGTGCCAGTGGCTCATTCAATAGCTTTCACAGTGTGGTGAGGGCTTCCGAGAGTCCAAGGAGACTGTTAGTCCCAAGTTTTGAAATATAGATAAATATGGATTATTTGACATTGTATATTACAGTAGATATGGTAGTGAACAATTAACCTACGCATTTTATAAAATATGCATTATGTAGTTTACATGTAAATGGACATAATTATTTTGTATTACTATTTTATATTATTTTTGAACATATGCATATCATTTGCTACCATAAAAACATCAATGCACTTTATCTTTCTTCCTTTATCATCTCCCAAAATGTCATCCTGTGTTCCTGTCATTTTAATTATTTGGGTTCTGATACTGACATTGCTGTGAAAATGTATTCTGAGCAGAATTCACAATTATCTTCACAAAAGAATATAATTCATATATTTGACATGAAAATGAGCATATTCAGGATGCTCACACTATTTAGTAAGATTTTTTTTTCATTTATTGATTGGTTTACAAAATTTTATATGATTTAAGGGAATAGGTTCACACCTCTTCAGATGTGTATTACCACTTCACCTCCACATTCAAGGATATATGAATTTAAATAAAGACAGGATTACATTATAACCTCTACCATGGAAGATTATCAAGGAAAAGAGAAATGTAGAGGTATAAAATGTGATGGCATAAATCTCTGTTCTCAGTTTATGAGCAGTCTTATACAAATAAATTTTCCAGAAATTAAACTCAGATTTTTAGATCTTAAAAATATATGTACCATGTGTAGATCATATTTCTTGTGGACTTGTGACAGAATCAGGTTAAACGAACAATATTTCATATTAAATACAAAGCAGAGATTCTCACTTCCTAGCCTGTCCTTTGCTGATAATAGTGGTGAAACACATCATGAAGACTATAAGGTGAGGAAACAGCTTATTCTTTTTTGATTGGAATTCAGACTATTCTTTATTGTTGTAGCAATGGGATATAACGTTCACTTTTATGAAATGTCACATGCACACTATATTTGAAGACATTTCTCCAGTAAACTCATTAAGAATTGGGCCCTCCCTGGTGGCACAAGGGGCTAAAGTGCAGCCCTACAAAGCTGGCCACAGCCGCCTCAGCCCCAGTTTGATCCCTGGCCAGGCAGTGACCCCCAGGGCATAGCAAACCCCTCCTGTCTCCCTGCTCCTCCCCTCAGCAGTGTGTTTCAGTAGATCTGTCTGTTCTTCTCCCCACTCTGTCTCCTGGGTATCCTCTTACCCCTGCACCTCTGGCCAGTACCCCAGTTCTGTGTGCATAAATACATCTTAAAAAAAAAGAATAAATTACACCACTTATATCCAGAACTCACATCAAAATTTGTATAAGTGGAATTTAAAAAACTCTAAGATAGTTTACATTTTAACTCTCCATTTATTAATAACTTTTTAGATTTTGCACCAGATTTATATGTAAAAAAATTTGTAAAATTAGTGGAGAGTGGGTGGGAATTTAAAAATTAATATATTCAAGCGAGTGTCTGCCTCTGTCTTTCACGATAGGTCCTTGTGAGATTATCGTGCTTCTATTAGAAAGTACCTTGTGCCTCCCATTATATTTGTCAGTTTGCTGGTCTTTTGTGCATCTTAATGCTTGTGGATCTGATTAGAGAACATAGCAGTCGCACTCATAAGTGGGAGTTTTTGTAACTGTCAGCGGTTTTTCTTTTTCACGTGAGGGTGGGTTTGCTAATTGGATTACCCTGTCTAGCTCTAATATCAGCAAGCATCAGTTAAAGGAAGATGGCCTTGTCGCCCTCTGTTGTGTGCTCCAAGGTGAAGCACAGAGTTAGTAAGAATCATTTACCGCGTAGCCTATGTGCATAATTAACCGTGGCTTATATCCTTGATTAAAAATCTGCTTATCAAGGATAATTGTTCACCTGAATCTTCAGGCATATCTGGGGCAACTACTTAGTGTGTTTGAGCTAGAAATGGATTAAAACAAGTCAACAAATGTTTAGTTATTAGGCAGAACAATTGCAGCAGATTTTGAACTGAGTTCATATGCTATTTTAACAATAGTAGATGGCAAAGAACTACAATTTCACTAAGAACATTTTTAGTAATGGACATACATGAAGGACCAGAGGTAACACAGACCCATACTTGTTAGAGGTGATAGCTATTTGTGAGCTAATTTTGCTTATTTAATCACTGTAATGATAGTACAAGGATTCCTCTCCACTGAGATTCAGACTGCACCCCCATTGTCCTTGCACTCACACGGGGCCACACGGTGAGTGGTAGCCCATGAAAGGTGAGCAGAGAGCTTACCCACTGAATTGCCCCTCCGTGCCTACCGGAAATGTCTCTCTTGGGTCCGCGACTAGTGAGTTACAGTTTCCAGTGAAATTTACTCATGGCCATATCATGAGATTTAATTAAACTGCTTCCCAAACCATTTTACCTCCACATCCAGCTCATAGTGTAGGGTGTATGCCGTGAAAGACAAACGCTTGTGGTATACAATAGAGTGTTATTCGAACCATGGAAATTGGGAATTCTGACTTGATAGTTAATGGTTTGCACCATGGGAGGTACCAAATGCAAGGTGTATTTTGCCCTACAGTTAGTGAAGAAAGTGGGTCTTCCTGTTGAGACTAGACAATCCTTTTTTTAATCCAGATAATTCCTACTTTTACTGTTATCATTTGTAAAGGAATCAGCACCCTATGTAAAAGGTCAAGACTCAACTGGACGTTAAGGCCTTGGACACAGTTAAGTGACTTGGAAAAAAACACTACTAAGGCAAGCATCAAGGTTCCTGCGGTATTTCTACCTTTAGGCTGAGTTACTTGCTGATGCTTAGTTTCATACACAGTATTCTCTAACAGTAGGATCCACAGATGCTGAGTTCACAACTCAAAAGAACATCTCTCTTCCCTCACCCATTTTTTTTCTTTCGTTACATAATTTTACTTTACTCCAGTAAACTGCCTAGCATCCGAATGAGAAGCTCAAGTTTAATTTCATTATGCATTTTAAAAGATATTAGAAAGCTCAAATATTACCACTCATTAAGTCAAGCCAGCTTGTCAAGCCTACGGTCTGTTTCCAACTGAAGCTGCAAATGATATGTCATTTCATAGCATACTTTCATTATTCAGGAAGTGAGCAGATGTTCTAATTAAATGTCCTTTAAAGTATATTTTACACTAGATTCTTCTTTATCTCAACTTATTTAAAGAGTACATATATGCACACATACACACACATTTATATGTATATATACACACACACTTATGTACATTTACAAACGTTATGAGTCAATGTCAGTTATACCAGCTGGGATAGTGCATTTGGGGACATATTATACACAAATAGCATTATATGGAAACATTGAGAAGGAAATAGTCAGCCATTCATCAAAGTCCTATTAGAATTATGATTTAAAGTGGTATTGTAGACTTTCTATTTCTATAGTATACAAAGAACATTTTCCTTGATTCCTTTCCTCTGTTCTTAAGCTGTACAATGTTATTAGAAAGCTGATGTTTTATAAAGATAAGCCACTTAACTAGGAGAGACAAGAACACATTCTGTATCCAGTTACCTTCATGACCTAAGACTACTCCTCTGCCCTCATTTGGGGGGTGGTGGCTGCATTTCACTGAGTCATCCTATCCTAAATCACTTCCAGATCCTTTATGAAGCACAGGCAATGAGAGGAGAATTGATTGGTCATATGGTTCCTCTAAATTATTTTGCCTTCAATTTAAATACCAATTATTTAAATCATCATACCCTTTCCCACTCCCTGTACCCCAGTTTCCAACATAACTTTGATTTAGCTGAAATCTCCAAATGTCTGCCAAAAGATTCGTACTCCATGAAAGACTCTGATGAACAGAGAGAAGTGAAAGTGTCATAAATATAATGTCTATAACATTCATTTATCAGCCTCCTTTATAGAAGCCTTAACTATCATTTTAAAATTTTGCATTCCAGAAAACAATTTAAGCTTTTTTGTTTTAGCCACTCAATCTTTAAGATTTGGGCGACATTAAAGTAGGTTGGAAAAATTTTAAATACCCAACTCTTGTATAGAAAGCATATTCAAACTGTACATAAGCATGATTATACCAAGTTAGATAAGGAACTCATGACAAAATGATATGAGGACTAATTCAATATTATGATACTATTCAGAGATAGCTAGAATTTTTTCTCGTAAAATTAGAAGAAGACTAACGGTACTGTAAGTAAAACTTTTCATTATACAAAAAGTAAATATAGGAAAGATGAAGCAAATGGAAGACACAAATTAGACATTTAAACTTTCAAAATGTTGCTTTTCAAATAAGATCCTATACTAATGGGAATTTATATGTTTCTCTTTTTTTCAAGCTATATCACTTAACCCTGGTGGAAGAATATCATAATATTTCACAGGTTCTCTCTGACTTGATTCTTACCTAATTTGCACCCCTATCTGGAATGGGTAGATCTCCACAGAGGAAATAAGTGTAAGTTCTTTATAACAAAATTCCCATAATTAATATGAGTTTTTCCAAAGCAATTTGGATTAATCTGAAAGATCTTTTAGGAAAGGCAGTAATTTCTCACATAAGGGGTTGGTAGAATAATCAAGTAAGTAATTCCTGTAATATCATTTTTTAAAATTACTCAGTTTGATTCAGAAAATAAAATATGTGTGTATATGTATATAACTACTCCCCTTTCATAAAATGAATTTGATGATTATAGAAAGTCATAAAAGTGAAGGATGTATCACTGAACAAATGAACATAACAATGATGACAGATTTAGTAGATGAACACAGATTTATTATCTTAGAATATCTTAGAATTTCTGTAGTAAGCCGGGTCTAACGGGGTTCTCGGGAGACTGCAGTTAAGGTGTCTGCAGCTTGTGTGTCTCTCTAGAGACTTAGTGCAGAATCTGCTTCCTAGTTCATTCTGTTATTGCAGAACTTGGCGTTGGTAGTTACAGAGCTCTAGTCTCTGCTTCCTGCTGTCAGGTGAGGGCTGTTTTCAGCTTTGAACAGTCATTTTTCTTGACTTGTGGCTCTGGTTTTCATATCTTGTTTGTTTGATTCTCTATTTGGCACCTTTCTATCTTTTAAAGATCATATGATCACATCAGGGCAACATAACAGATTCTAGAATAATTTTCAATGTCAAGATCTTTTAAACCTTCATCACGTTGTCAGTTCTTTTGCACATAAAGTGACATTTTCCCAGGTTGCTGAGGTCAGAAATGTTGGACATTATTTGGGGGATATTCTTTTGTGCCCCCTTCCCCCGTTTATTTGTTACGAAATATGAGCCTTACACTGTGTGTGAAAATTTAGGGGAAATAACATTTAATTGCCTAAAATTTGTTCTAGGTTATTCAGGAATATTATGAAAACTTGAACATTTTTGTCTCATTTGTTTTTGTATCCATAAGAAAATAATTTACCAAAATTTTTAATATTTCAGAAAATATTTTATGTACATGGAAGTTATTTTAATATGCCCAAGTAATGTCTTTTTAAATTTTTTTTTTTAAAATAGTAGTTTATTTTTACATCATTTTGTACATTTTTTCATCTCAATTGTAATACCCATGTGTTTCCCATCACCAAGTCACCCATGTGCCATCAACATGTGCACCCATGTGCCATCACCCATGTACACTTCCCTCCCCCCACCATTTTTGATCTCATTCCCCACTCCAAGTAATGTCTTTTTACTGAGAAAATTTATCTTAAAAGAAGAAAGAAGTGAATTGTGCTTTAGATACTTGGTCTTCACTTTTCAAAAGGAAATAATATCTGTGCTCTATTTTGATGATTGAATTTTGACTCCAAAAGTATATTTTTTCAGAGGCTAGAAATAAATATCCATCAAGCCTTGAATTAATGCCCGTTAGTAAGTCAGCTGTAGCGGATGTTTGACCCTAAAGCTAGACTTGAATGTGGGTGGAGTCCTGCATCTGCAGCGATTCTACTAGGACTCAGCAATGTGCCCTGCTCTGTGATTCATCTTTGCTGTTTTGCTTTCTGATGTCTTAGTAGTTTGTTTAATTTCACAAATCCCAGGTATTTTTGTTTTTAAAAAGTATGATCTGGGGCCCTCCCTGGTGGCGCAGCGGGTTAAAGCACAGCACTGAGAATCTAAAGCCGCTTCCGCCTGAGTTCGATTCCCGCCTGTCCCGGAGGTGACCACATGGTGTGGCAGACCTCTCCTGACCTACCCGCTGCTCCCCTCAGCAATGTACTTCGTCGATCTGCCTGTTCTGTTCCCCACTCTGTCTCTGGTGAAGCCTCTCACCGCCCCCTGAGCCTCTGGCCTGTACCCTAGTTCTGTATGCACAAATAAATAAATCTTTAAAAAAAAAAAAAAAGTAGTATCTGGGTCTGCATGCTACGGTTATTCCTGGAAATAACTTCCCTATGTCATAGTTTCAGCTTAACTACCAGAAAGTGACTTTTATGTATCCATGATTTAATTTAGAATTATATTGAAATATATTATTTTGTTTGTGTTATATTAACAAATTTATGCACATGTATATGCAATTATCTGTCATACGTATTGAACGAGAGACTATTAGGTCTGATAAGCAAGAAGATGAAGGGAAGTCGAACATGAGCTGTAAGAACCATTTTCTATGAATGTTCAACTAGTCACAAGATCATTAAATTATATAGTTACAATTAATATAGGGTGTGTGTATATATAAATAGTTTGGACCTTCATCTTGTAGGTGATACTAAATTATACCAGTTGGAGGCATAAAAATAAAATATTCCCTTAAACCTGAAAAATATGTGACTATAATAGCTGCAGATTCAAAGAACAATAAAACATAGTCCTCAAGTATAAAAAAATATTAAAATGGGAAGAGACATTTGTCGGGATAATATTTATGGAAGATGAAAAGGCATAGCAGTTCTACAATTTTGTTTTCCAAGTTTTATACTAAAATTGTATAACTATAAGCCAGATAACTGGTGTCTCTAGAAATCTGGTGATAATGGGAAAAACCAAAGGGAACCAAAACTGATAACAGGGTGACCAGTGGGTTCCCAGAAACCCTGCATTTTATTAAAGGGAAAGTCCATTCTTCCCATTGTAATAGCTCATAGTTACTATTAGTTCATTCTAATAGTAACCAAATTCTGAGGTAAGCAAACACTTTTAATTGGTGAGAATTTCAAATGGACTGCAGAGTGAGAGGAGGAGAGAAAAGGATTTCAAATTACTAACTCTTGCACAAACTCCAGAATCAACCATCCCCTCATGGGCAAAAGTTCAGCAAAACATACAAGCTCAAATCTGAGTGGCCAAGGTCCAAAAGCAGAGCCATCAGGAGAAAGAATCTCGGGCAGCTTCCAGCTGGGAAACACAGGCAGGAAGTTGGGCAGTGCCCAGTGAACTGGGAAAGAAGAGAAGCAAAGTTCCAAATGTACAGCCCACAGGGCCCCGCCAGGTCCAGATGGGAGAAGCTGCCAGACTTGGAATCTCACTGTCTATGGAAGTGTTGGCGTTGAAGGAAGAGCAGAGAGACCAGGAGTGATGTCTGCCCAGTGCCTTCTGTGTCCCTTCCCCACTCCACTCAGCATGGCCACACTACTCTGCCAGCCTTGAACATGCAGGTGGCAAGAAGGCTGGGGTGGGGGGTCACTGGCCCAGTGCGTGCCTCCCTCTCAGCTGTCGGAGGACTTTTCTTACAGGGATAACTGATATTATGTCTGTATGCTTTGCTTCAAACCGTATCTTCAGGAGACATCTTCCCAGAGCTTTTAATTTTTGGTAAAATAGCCCTCCTATTTGTGTTATTGTGACTATTGTGTGTGTATACTATGTCCTGAGAAATGTCAGTCTATGCTGAATTTATGTGCTTTGAATTTTTTCTTTTGTCTTTTTCTTCCTATTATTGGAGAAATCCTGTAATGGCCATAAACAATTAAGTGTGTTTGAAGATAATTCCTTGGATGACCATTCTTGTTCATTTCATTTTATTTTTTCCTATTTAGTGTGGATCTGTGAAGCAAAGGATGAGTTCTATTTACTAATTTATTTCGCATCACTAACGTAATATGGACAATATTAAAACAGACACAAACCTTCTGTGTGTTCTGTAAGAACAACTGGTACTAAATCATGAAAAAATCTTTGAAGGGATTTAAGATCAGTTTCATTCAGAGATGAGGAAACTGATTGTCCAAGATTACAAAGTCATCGGTGTCAAAAACAAGATTAGACTGATTATTCTGCAGCCAATTTATAGATTTTTGTCGTCATCCACTGTATTTTTAGGTGTATGTTTTTGTTTCAATTTCTCTATCCATCAGGCACCAAGAACAAAAGGGAGTTGTGGAGTCTCTGAATGGATTATAAGAGCCCAAAGACTGCATATGAATTAAGGGCAAAAACCTTTTTAGGATTATGACATCAGAATATTTCTCCCTTCCCCCATGCATGAATTTACTCAGTAGCTTGAATAGCTATCATCAGGGAAAAAGGGATTCTACATCCTAAGCCTTTCTCTACCTGATGATACTGATATTTTATATTATGTTTGAATATTTTTCTTTAAGAGAAGCTAATCTTACTTGGACAGGGTGACATTTAAACAAATGAAATTTTCAACATTTCCCTGGCTTTAGCCAGGGGAAATATGATTATACAAAGATAGTCCAACTGTTCCTTTAGGGTTCATGAGTCAAGCATCTCATTTTTCTCATTCACAGATGGACATTTACACTTTGGTCAGCTAAAGGTAAGAAAGAACATCCCAGTTACCAAGATACACAGGGCTGAATTATTTATGTGCAATGGTGAGTACAGGAATTGTATCTCGAGTCACATTGTCTCCATGGCCTGTCATCCCGCAGTGCATAAGAGCCTACGTGATGACAGGACACAAAAGAATAATGCAGTGGTAATGAGATGTGATCAAGTAAAATAGAGCAAGAAATAGATGTGTTCTTCCCTGGCCATTAAGAGAGTATCAGTGCCATGACTTTATTGAGAGAGAAAATTGCACAATTGTTTTTAGATTAGTTGTTTCTGTAGCTAGGGTTTTTTTCTAGTTGGAACAATTTATAGATTCTCAAATATGCTAGTAAATGTCATCAAGACTTTGTTCAAAATGCTTCATGTGTCTGGAATGCACCCTCAATCCATTATCCATCATAAAAAATTGGAAATCAAGAGAAATGATGTTATTTTCAGTGATGAGCCATGCTTAAGGAAAACAGAGTTAAGGATGAGCCATGCTTAAGGAAAACAGAGTTAATGAAAGAAAAACCAGAAACCAGGAGGAGAGAAATGCACAGAAATTGGGAAAGACAGATGAGATCAATCATGTCAACCAAATAAATATTTTGTAAAATTACAATTTAAAAGATGTATGAGCAGCATTACTAGCAGTGAAAATCAGGTGAAAGAATGAATAAGGATGAATAGGAGATGAATCAATTTTATAGGAGATGAATCAATTTTGTGATCAAACTTTTGATTTTTTTTTATGTCCTGTTGCATCCATTCAAAAAGGGACTTGCTTTCCTAATTTAAGAAATACTGTTGTTAGCTCACGACTTAAACTTTTCTTCAATGCTATGTGTTAATTCCTTGAAGATGAGTTACAATGAATAACTTCAAAATGACAGAAAATGGCCTCAATACATGTTTCAGGTGGTCTCTTTCCTTTATCAAGTTTGCTTTTGTTAAGAAATAGCATCTTTCATAGAAACAATTGGAACAATCATTTTCAATTTTAATTAAATCACAATGGGTTTGGGGAGGATTGCCTTGGTAGGGCTGTTGTGACCCTATACTCATGAAGGACCTCTAAATAATATACAGTACCGGAAATCAATGTTACCTCAATAAATAATAAACAAATCACCCTAATAAAATAAAAAGTAAAAATTACCACAAAGATGACTTAAATACTCTTAGATATGTTTAGATACACTTGTGAAACAACAGCTCCTTCTTGAAGAACTTGTGAGACACATTTTATGTTGTCCTCTTAATCAGGGTTTCTTCCTCCCTCACAAGTTTCTGTTCTTAGTCATGTTTGTTATTTTTAATTTTCTTTGCTAGACACAATGTGCTGGACTACCCCTGGAATCATCCTTAACCCCTGTCTTATGTAGTATCTAACATCTTCTAGGTCATAGTGAGTGCAATAATTATACTATCAGTTCTGATAATTCCCCTGGGTCTAACGTTCAAGCATCCAAATGTCTATGAGACATCACTCTGTCCATAAATAATAGGCATCTCAGACTTAATTTGCTCAAAACACAATCCCTGAATTGATTGCTCAGGTAGTCTCTCTTCTTTCATCGATTTCTGGCATGACTGACTTTTAAGGATGGAAGGAACTGCCCCAAACCAACCAAAAATAAAACAATGAAAGTATGTGACTTACGCCTGCTGTTAGTCCACCTGTAGTTCTCCTGTATACGCCTTCTTGTTTCCTTCCTAGTCTGACATCTGATAGCGACATCTGTGCGTTTTAACGGGTTCACTTGTCTAGTACTTCACCTTTTTTTTGCTCATTTTTCCGACATTTTGAACAAAATGTTTTGAAAAGAAAGATCAAATTCTACCCTCGGCTATGACAGAGCAACTAAAGTAAGTTTAAATCATCCTGACAAGAGCAAATGAAAACTGGATGAATTTTTAAAGGAGCCATTTTTACAATAGTTTGACTGTGCGAGGAGGATAAACCTTCGAGTTCACCGTTACCAAGGTCATGGGGTTTGAGGCATCATGCATTCTCCCAGAGAGCCTAATATTTTGTAGTACACATTTTACTTGTGATACAGTACAGGTCAGTATAAAGTAGCTTTTGCATGGCTAAAATATTATGTCTTACATAATGGGGAAGTAAAGATTTAGAGCTCAGAGATTAAAAAAAAAAAAACAGAAATAATCTCTGTTAAATTCTTGAGACTTTCATTGAGAACCCAAATAGAATATAATTTGAGTATAGTGGTCTAAAACGAGTCAAAATGTCATGTTTTTAATCTAAGCTCTGACAGAGTGGCGGAAGTTAAATCTTTGCCATTGGAAGTAATAATCAACCAAAATCTCTATACTACATAACCCATTACATTATGTCCTTCATTAGGGCATTTCAGTAATTATTAATCTATCAGAAGCCAAGGACAAAAAATGAGAAATAGAATCAAACTCATAGAAGATCCAGCTATTAAACTTAGAAGAATTTTCAGTTTTTTTTTTTTTTTTTTTTAAAGAGCCATCTGTTGTCAGAGGACATAGGGAATGTTGACTTGAAGGTATGAACTGAGCCATAACTACTGTAATCGCCTAGAATAATCGGTTAAACATCATCACCATTAAGGTAACATGTCACTGTGGAAGTGACAAAGTTCATTATTTCTGAAACAATCCTTTTATAATAAAAATTAAGTTCTTATTTCATCAGTCCCAAAGCCAGTTTTCAGTATTAGTACACAATTACAATTTCATAAGATCCGAAGTGTAGACTTAATTACCATTTTTTAAAATATTTGAACTTCGTATTTTCTATTATAAATGTTATTAAAACCTTTCTTCCAGGTACAGTACATATTGGGAATCTTAAATCAGATGCCACTTAAATGGAAACATGATGGGTGTTGGTATCAAAATGGAAGGCCTGGAACAATAATAAATGTGGGCAGTGTTTATATAAATATCAGAAAATGGTGCCATAAGGGGGCTTAGGCTTAAACATCACCATCCTCTTAAGTATAATTAAGATGTGATTTATAGGCAGTAAGCACATATCCAAGAAATGCAGATAATTGAGGAACAGAAACAGATTTCAGAACTACGTGGCTTATTCAGTGTCCTGAGGAACTAGAACAGCTGGAGGCTTTACCTCATTATGCTGCTCCTTCACTACGGGAGAGAAGAGCATGAGGCATCACTAGCCGTTGCTGCAAAGACACACTCTCTCCTTCCCTCTTATAACCATCATCATATTTTCCCAGTTATAAGCTCAGAATTAGTGAATAATTATCTGCCCTGAAAGATACGGGAATTCTTTAGGGAACTGAAGAGATTATGCAGCCTGCATGTTGAATTGATCTCAAATTAATAAGCACTGATGTGTCTTTTGAAGTGCAATTTCAGCCACCATGGGCAGCAGATTCGCAAATTAACTGCAGATTAGTTTATTTTATAAGTGTGCTGATATTCAAATTAGCATCATCCAGATTGACACATGGGATTGAAGTGAGAACAGATGAGGAATCAGACAAGGTGCTGCGACTCTCATTTACTAAGTCGTAAAAGCACTCAAAAATAATTCAGACATAATGAATGCAGACCTCAGCAGAACATAGCTGTTGTCTTAATGAATGTCAAAGCTGACTGAGTTCATATATTCTTTACAAATTTGTACCCAGATTTATAGCCCGCTCTTCCCAAGATAGAGTTTTGTAGGTTTTTTTTTTTTGTTTGTTTGTTTTCAATTAATGAGGTAAGAGAAACATGGATACTTCAGTTCTGTTACTTAAGAATGCATCGGAGGCATGATTTGATAACAGTAATTGGCTTGTTTAGAAAATAGAGTTCTTATATTTGAAATGGAATAAAATGCAAAGGACACAAATTAAATACATATGCTGAGGTGTCCTTACAAAGAGATAATGAAAGGAGTTAAGTTCTTGCCATCTCTTCTATAAAGCTTTCAAGTCTGATCAGTGTAGCTACTTAACTGTCGAGTAAATAACAGTATCCTACTCATTATGGGAATGGCTGCTTTCCCCCAAATTCACCTCCACCTAGAATTTCTGGCCCTGGTCTCTTTGGACACAGAGTCTTTGTAAATGTAATCCTGTCAGTGAGGCCACCCTGGTTTGTGGGCCCTAACCTGGGTTCTTCCTAGATTTAGGGACCACCCCTTTTCGTGCTGCTTTTGCCACATCTTGTAAGTGCTGATATGCTCCGTTTTCACTTCTATTCATCTCCTGCTATTTCCTATTTCATCTTTATCCCCTCATTAAGCCCAGTAGTTGTTCAGGGGGCATCTTTCTGATTCTCCACGAAATTTGCTTTTCCTCTCATCTTGAATTCGACTCTTGCATTACGATCTGAAAAGATGCTTGAGATAGTGGTGTGAGCAATCCCTATTTTAGGTATTATGGTTATTTTCATTGAAAAACTGACAAAAACTGAGTCGTGTGTTTTATGCCAAGGTGTACATGTACATTTCATTTGTGCTAATACATAGTGTGATTTCAAAATATGCTATGTATTTATATATGTACCTGTATATGTTTCATATGAATATAAATGTGTTTCTACATATATGTAAAACGAACACAAATGGTTACTGTAAATTCTTTCAATATATGTGATTATTTCTCTCATATATATACATTATTTCAATGTTACATGTTCTCAGGTACAATTATTTACAACATTCTGGCTTTAGTCCAAAATTTATATATTAAAACAAATATAGAAATGCATAACACATTTTCATTGATATTATAGTGACCTCTGAATGCATATATTAATGATTGAACTGAAAAAAGTTTGTAATTTATGCAGAACAGGGGTACCACCTTTATATCTCTGAGTCAGAGTGTTTTAGAGCAATCATTGCTTTCCATGTAAATCAGATAAATGGTAAACTTTGTTCAAAAGCATCTGATGAATTGTACATGGCAATTTAAATGTTTACATTTATGCATTTACAAAACATTCCCCTTGGGTCCTCCTCAGTGGTGCAGGGTTTAAGTCTCAGCACTGTGAAGTTATAAGCAGCCACTGCAGCCTGAGTTCGATTCCCAGCCAAGGAGTGATCCACCAGGCACAGCAGACCTCTCCTGTCTCCCTGCTACTCCCCTCAGCACTGTATTTCAGTAGATATGCCTGTTCTGTTCCCCACTCTTGTCTCTGGTGAATCCTCTCACCCACCCTCTCAATATAACCTATAGCCCAGCTCTTGTATATGTAAATAAATAAAATAATAAAAAATACATATTTACATATCCCCCTGTATTAAATTAGGCATCAATCTTATGACTATAAACTACATGTTGATAGTAAAATATCAAAGAAAAAATAAACTACATTACCTTGACAGCAAAGGAAAGCTATAAAAAACATTTAAGTTTAAAATGTACAAAGATGTAAAAGTCATGAATAAAACAGATTATGAAAATTACTTTAAAACATCAAGAAGTTGGTGGTTACTAATTGCATATCTCCAACCTAGTTGTGTTTAATGCCTAAATTCATATATAATGAGTCCTATTTAATTCTTACACATTTACACAATTTAGTAAAGAGTTCAGGAAAAAAAAATACTCTTCAGCTGATGAATTTTTGGTTGCTAATTGTATTTGTAATGAAAAAAATTTCCTGGATTTTCCTGGCAAGGGATCTTCATAAAAATGTTATATAAACAGTATGTGACCTGAAATGGATTTTATTTTGTGCAATAGAGTAATTTTTGTTTTCATATGAATCCATACTTTGTCTTTTATAAATCTTCTCTTTAAATGTTTCCAGTATTGGGAGAGATATGAATACCTTAAATGCAAATGATGAATTAAATTATTAATATATGTATTGTATTTCTCAAGAAAACCAATCATACATTCTTATTCAAAATTTTAACAGCCACTAATCATTATATAAAAGTTTGCTATACTTAATTGGAATTCTTACATTCCAATTCTTTTTTTTTTTTTAAGATTTATTTATTCATACGGAACTGGGGTACAGGCCAGAGAGACAGAGCGGGGAGCAGAACAGGCAGATCGACAAAGTCCACTGCTGAGGGGAGCAGTGGGCGGGTCAGGAGGGGTCTGCCGGGCCATGTGGTCACCTCCAGGGCAGGCGGGGATCGAACTCATGCAGAAGTGGCTTCAGCTTCTCAGTGCTGTGCTTTAACCTGCTGTACCACCAGGGAGGGCCCACATTCCAATTCTTAACTCCAGTTCTTAACATCCAGTTCCAATTCTTATTCATAATTCCAGTTCTTAACATCCAGTTCCAATTCTTATTCATAATTCCAATTCTTACATCCAGTAATCAATCATACTCCATATTCATTTTGTGAATATTGGATAATACAAAATAGATATTATCTGGTAATGTGTTCAAGTAGAAGTTGTGACAAAACAAATTATAAAATAGAGTTAACTAGGGCTGGAGGAAGTAATCATGCAAGGGTGTGAATCTGAGTCATTCCACTAAGCAGGTTAACATATTTTATGGTGTAAAAGTTACAGAGCTGCAAAAGATAAATATAAAACTTTCAGTTATATATCTTCCTTGTATTGAAGTGTGTTAATAGCAAATTGAAAGGCTTTGATTTTTAAAATGAAACTATTGTTTGCCCAAATTTTAATAGTATAAAAGAGAAAAAATATGAAAATGCCTATAATACTTTTATGTTTATAAAAAGAAAGATCCATAATTTGTAAAATTCTGAGTTGTTTGTATTTTTGTTCTATTTTCATGGAATGTTTATATGTAAAATAGTTTTATTTTTAACTCCTAATCAAATAGCAGGTTAAAAATTCTTTGAACTTGAATTATTTTTGCAATTTAACCTTAGACTGGCAATACATGATTGCTCTAATACATATGTAAAAGTATATTAGGCATATATTGATTTACATAGATTTAAAGCAGCAAGTATATATTTTTTGTTACTAGCGAATAGCTCACACATGTGGTCAAATTCATAATCAGTGGACTGTGGCACACTTGCAAAATATTTAAATATCTAAATCTTAAAAGGTCTCTGCTCCTTTATTCTGCGATCAGGAAGTACCTGGCCTCTGCCAACCTGTTGTGGCTGCTGAGCAGAAAGTATTGGGAAGGCAGAGGAAGCTCAGGCATAAAACTAGAGCCTGGGTCAGGTTGTCCCCGACCCTGTCCTTTCCCCTCTTGAAAGCTGCTTCTCTAAAACTGCTGCTTCCACCAAGGAGGCAGCGGCGTCTCCCACGCCCAGCACCGGGCTCCTGTGGACCTGGCCGGCTGCATCAATGGCAAAGCATGCGTCCAGCGCCTTCACCTCTTTTCCTCCTCATTGTTTCATTATTTCTAGTGTCGATTCTGGGGCACGTGACTCCTGATGGTAGGAGGAGAGCAAGAACTAGCAGGGAGCACTGTTAAATCTGGCGCAGGTGCTTTCCAGGTGACCGGGGTGATTGCTTCTCTGAGCAATAAAATCTTAAAAAAAATACTTTGGGAGTTAGCATCAAAGAACAGAATATGGGCCAGCCATTTGGATATTCACAAAAAGGCACTGTCAAAGAATGTGTTACCTACAGGTGTAAAGCTGAGGCAATTTAACCAACTTCCCCTATTTCAGAGACAACTGGCCAAGCTGTTACTTCATGGCCCATGTACCAAGTACCAGCAGCCACGGTGAGCCTGAAATGTGCTCTCTGCAAAATAAATGAACATGGTTATTCCTAACATAGATACAGGCTATGCCAGAGTAGAGAGGATTCCAAAATGCAACAAATATCTTTAATTCTTCCATCATTCAAATTTTAATCTATTCTTCTCGCACCCAAATGAGAAGTTCTCTGATGTTGAAAGAATTCAACCCCTCCACCCAGTGAATATCATTATTACCTGAACATTACTTCAGCCTCTTCAGGGTTTAAACAAAAAAGAAAAAGAAGTTTTTTCCTTTCTCTCAGAACTGCCTTTAGCTGAGTAATAGGCTCAGAATTGCAGTTCTGAAAGACAATTTTTTACATCATTATATGGGACATTTAGTTCTTCATTGTCTCATTACCTCTCTATTTCCGATTAGGATCTTGGTATTAACTTCACACAATTAATTTGACCGTGCAAATGGCTCACTGTACAAATGATTCAAATTTCCTTGAGGCTTGAAATAGCATGTTGCCCCTCTTTCTACTGATCAAGTTTTCAAACATTCATTTAAATTACCTCGTTATGTGTATGAAAATTATGTAAATTTCAGCTGCTATATTTAGTAGAATTTTCTATCTTAATGCTTTGCCTCGTCAGTTTTTAGAAATTACAAATCAGTGTATGGGAACTTACCTATCTGGTGGAGTTTACACCTGTCTTACCATCTCCATCACGGAAGAGAAGACACACTTCACGATCAAGGGCTGATCTTCCCACCCATGTCCTCACTTTTTCAAGTGCATCATTTAATTTCCATTCTCTATTATGGACCACGAAACTCCCACCTGCCTTGGGTCATTCCCAACACATTATAAACATGGGAGGTTGGAGTGTGTCAGCACATGGTTCTAGTGCCAGTCTGCCCCAGTTGAGTCACAGTGTCTCCACTTACCACTTTATACTGGCCTGTTAATTTTATTAAACCTCAGGGGTCTCACTGGAAACAACAAGCTAATTTAACAGTATGGTTCCTATTAGGATCAACAGATCCTATTTTCTTTTACTGTATTAGTATTTTTTAATATTTTGTACCCACAAATGTTAGATAAAACTAGCAATACAGTGTTATAATTATTGCTTCTTAGACTCTATAAACATTTTTAAGGATAGCAAGAGATTTTTTTTGATATTTTTTGATATTTTTCATTTTGAATTGCTTTTTAAATTCACTGTGAATATTTCATTCCACTGTCTTCTGCTGTTTTTGTTGTTGTTGTTAATGATTTGAAATATACCCTTAATCAATAATTATTCTGTCTGATAACTTAGCTTGTCTTCTTGATTTCGAAATACTCTATTTGGGTTTGTAGCAGGTTGGCTGTAATGTGTCCAGTTGTAGTGCTATTTGAGGGTGGTGTATATACACAGCTGTGTGTGTTTAGTGATATAAATTACCTGGTTTTCTTTAAATCTCTTACAGCAACATGTGAATATTTTTAAAAATAATTTGGGAACATGTGCTTGTTGTTTCTTAACATATTTTTCATTCCATTTTTCTTTTTCCTCTTTTGCAGGATTCCCATCACACTTACGTTGAAATACTTAGCTTGCTTACACAGATTTATGATCTCTGTTTACAGTCTTCAAACTTTGTTTTCTTTTTTCTTCATATTGACTAATTTCAATGGATTGGTCTTCAGCTAATTCAGACTTGTCCTTTTACCACATCAGCTATGTTGGTCAGTTCATATTGAACTTTAAACTCCAAAATGTCCTGTGCATCCCTCGTTCCACTCTCACTTTTAGTTTGCAGCTCCTATATTTATTACAAGAAATTTCAAACATACTTATAATAGCTGCTTTGCAGTGCTTGTCTGTTAAACTTCACACTTTGCATATATAAGTACTCCAGCTTCCTATAACTATTTTGCATATGGGTCATACATTCCTCTAGTGTGCAGGCCTTGTAACTCTTGTCTGAAAATCATAGATGTCAGACACTATAGTGTTGAAGTTCTGGATTCTGTTTTGTTCTGCTGAGAATGATTAATTCTGTTTATTGACCTTACTGACTTAAGTAATTTACTTTATTACTTACATATTCAACTATTTTTGTAACTTACCTGAACTTAAACTAGAAAGTATTTCTTCCACAGTTTGCAATTGCTGATGGTTGTACTATATATTGTTTTCCTTTTCCTTCTCATTTTTATCCCACTTAACTAGAGAGCTTAGTAGTTTTGTTCTCAGATTTTTGTCCTAAACACTGTAGAGACTTCACCAGTTTCTGTGTGTGATGAACATATTCAGATTTCAGGCAAGTCTCAGGTTTACCAGGAACCTCATATGCCACCAACTCCTCTTCAGTTGCCGTTACTCATTTGCACTTTAGAAATATGTGAGCACTATCTAGAAGCTTATCGTAGCTGTGTTCACCTCTTCAATTTTCAGTTTTCCCCCTTAATTTTTTGATCAGAGTTCCAGACACCCTGATTGAATACCACAATTTCAAGCAAACAACAAGAGCTTTTCTGAATAAAATTAATATAATAATCAGAATTTTCAGATTTTTACTACATTAGACCTCCACTAGTAACCAGCTGAGCCTGCTATTGCTCATAGCTAATTCACCAGCCTGTTCTACCACTTTCAGTGTGATATACATCTGCAGGTCTCACCTGTGTTGACCTTTACTGGCCAAGGTCACATACATGTTTACCTTTCTTACCCAAATGTTTTTTATTTCTCAATAATGAAAAATTACCAACTTACTGCCTTCCTTTGATTAATTTTATTACCAAAATCATTATTTTTACAAATTTATTTAGATTTATATTATTTTCTTCATATGGAAATGCCAGAATCTCTCTGGTCATCATAGCCTAAAATTCCTCCCTAATGTATGGTTTCTATAGGTAATTGTTCCTAGAATGAATTGGGATAAAATCAGATAAGTGCCTTTGTTTATTTTCGAATAGTTAACATATGTAAAGATGTGGAAATTGAATAAAAATGTGACAGTATTCAATGCTGGAAGAAATATGCTATTCCAAACTATAATTATACATGACAGTTTTCATACCAGTCATTAGTAAAAATGTGTCTACCAAATTAATGATAAAATAGATTTTATCATTAAAGTATCACTTAAATGATCTTTGAATTTTCTTAAAAGTATGTATATTTTTCTATTTTATATAGAACTGATTGCAATATTTTTCCCACTCAGACTTGTTTGGTCAGTGGAAAGTGAGTGGATCTCTCCCAAACCACACACAAGTCTAAGTCTCAGAACTATCAGCTGCTCTTGAAATTATTCATTTTTGTCTAAAAAGGAGCATGTCCCAGGGTGGAAAAGCATCTCAAACTGCATCCACGAATAAATAATAGAGAGAGCATCAAAATAAATTAATAGTGTAACATAGCATGAGCTAGGGATGAATGTTTGTTTATGATTAATTCTATTATAAATCATCAGGATTTTAAGTATAGTTGTTTTTATAATTGCAGTATAATGAGCTTCTTTAATTCAGGGTAACCTAATAAAAACTTAATAGCAGAGGGGTAGTCATTGAAACACCACACAGTATTTTCTTTTCTATCTGTTGGTGAAGATTTAGTTAGGTGATCGTTCCCAATTTAAGAGCCACATCTATATAAACAGGGAGCATCCCCAGTCTCAGTGATGGGGAAGAAAGGGAAAACAAGTTTCAGGCTGACGACTACCTGTCTTTTGCCATGTTATATTGAAGGTCACGTATTGAGAGTTTAGTATCAGAGCGTGATGCTTATCCTAACTCCTCTTGCCTCGTTTTGTTCATTTCAGTGACATTTTTGTTAGACAGTTTTTTATTTTGCCTTTACGCAACTTTCACAACTTTGGGTGAATTGTTTTCTGAATGCAATTTCAACAGAATTTCTGGTCTAATCCCTCTTAAATGGTTTATTCACTCGTCAACATGTCATATTCTTCCTCTTTTGTTAGTTTTCTCTAGTAAAAAGTAGCAGAAAGTAGATTTAGGTATCTTAGTAGAGATTTATTTAACACAGAATGTAATCAGTGCTTTCCTATTATAAGGTTGGCATTTTGAACTTTCAACATAAATGAAAGAACAATGTTGAAAAAAATAAGTGACTTGGAATTTGAGTAAAAGCAAAACATGAAATAGATATAATTACATTTCACTCTTACTACACCTTTTTGCTCCTTGACTCATTAGCAGAAAAAACATATCACCTATAATATCAAGTTCACATTATGTTACAACCAAAAATGTCTTACGAGTTCTGTGTTCACAATGTTGAGTAAAAACTGTACATGTTGTGTCAGAATCAATATGAGGAAATCTCAAACACATTAAGAATTGACATACTGGCATTTAGCAACACTAAGTGGCAAACAGGCATCAGAGACAAGTTCCTTTTTCTGAAGGAGAATGTGTTGTCCAGTGTAGGAACAGCTGGCTTGACAGATCGTCCCTGTTTGTCCTCAGCTGGGGTTTTGCTGAACACTTCAGCATGTACTGGTAGGCTGCTTAGACTGGCTGTGACATTTTCAGTGCCTCTTCAAAGGTCAGAATGACAGATGCCTGAGTGTAATATGCTCCACTGGAAATATGCAATGATCAAGACACATTTATTGAACTTCTGAATTTATTTTAAGGGGTTTATAAGTGTTTGATATTTCAAGTTTCCAGGTTCTAGTCCTAATTTGTCTGACTCCTGCATGTAGCACAGAACAAATAATATAATAGTAAAATTAGATAATATTCATGCTTATTCTAGAGGGTTATCATGAGGATGAAAAACTGGAATCCCTTTGCAAATATGACTCACGTTCTAAAGTGCCATGTAGACCCTGGCAGTTTGACCATGCAGTGCACGCTGTGGCTGTTGGCATTTTGTACAAATGCAAGCACCAATTTCCAATGGCTGGACAGCAGGACGGTCATGGACAGGGGTGCCCCAGCCGTGCTTGGTGGTGGGGTGGCATGGAGGTGACTAGCACTGGTGGGCTGCAGATCGAGTTCCCTGAAACATAGATTTTTGTAAACCAGCGTTGCCTTGAAAAACAATACTAATTCAATACAGTCATACAAGGTTCTTTACTCTGTTATTTCTCGCACCGTTCAACAAGATGCATCTCTGATTCTGATTATAATCAGTGTGATACAACTTACTGAGTATATTCTCATACCTAAGTTTTATGAGCTACACTGAACTTGGGTGCCCCGTGAATAGTCAAAAAAGGAGAGTCATTTCAACACATCTGACTTGTGCCTCTCAGACATACCTCCAGCTTTTATTTTTTTAAAAAATTGTCTCAACACCAGCATTTGCTCTTTGTTAAGTTAATTTCATAAGTGTTTTCATTCATAAGGGTACTGTTTTTAATTTCATCTTCAGGAAGATTTTGCACGCTACCTGTATTCCTAAATCTTTCTGCTCTTGTGCTGTAAGTGAATATGTCAACAGGTAAGTAATGATAAATATTTTATAGCTCAAGAAGATTGGAAATACCTAAAGAGCCTCTTATTTAGTAGATAAATATGTTTTTAAAAACACATCCTCAGAATGCAAACACTACATAAATATGACAAATATTTGTTCACCTATAACTAAGATGGTTCTAAAAATGTTGGGAAAATAAAATTATGGGTTTTGCCGCCATAGAGGCAGCAGATTGCAGCTATCATGTCAATGGGCCCTGGGTGAGCTCAGCTGTGGGTGGACACAGACACCCTCTGCCTTTGTATCGTTATCCTCGGTGATCCTCTCCCGCTCTCGCAGGAGGGTCATTCATTCCCACTGTTGAAGTTTGTAGACACAGGATATTCTCTCTCTGCATTTGCAGGATGGACCAGGTGACTTGCTTTGACCGAAAGGAGGATGCCTGTATGAGGCCACCTCATGCAGACAGCGTGCAAACAGTAGATCAGCTGCACCTACACAGTTTTCAGTCTTCTGCTCTCTCTTATTCCATAAGGGTAGTTTGTTTCTGCTTAGAACTCTCACTGGTTCTTGCAGTAAGATGACATAAGTAGCAGTTGAGCTCAATGTGTCTGAGCTGACCAGAACAGAATGGCATCTGATTGAAGCTGCCCCTGTGTGTGGACTTGTAGTGAATCTGGACCCCGGATGCATGGTGAAGGAATTCAGACGCTGCAACGAAACTTTATTTTTAAGAACCCCATTTTAGACCCTTTGTTCCTAGGCTCCAGCAAAAGTGTCTCTTTTTCATTAAGCCCAGCATACATTCTACTTCTCCCAGCACCTCCTCCTCAAAACAGTCCTGGGCAGTTTCTTTTCTTCATTGGCTCTTTGATCAACTGCCCTGAAATGCTGGGCTGTGCCACGTGACCTTTGTCCGTGTTCCCCCTCACATTCCTGCCCCACAAGGGCTTTCCCTTGGACACATGCACTTTCACAAGCAGGTAGAGCGTCACCAGATGCCCAACAAAGTCAGGCAGGCATCACGCCAACACCTGTGAAACACTCTTTTTTTATTTTTTTAATGCAATGCACTGATATGGTGATTATTTTCCATAGCAACTGCTGACTAACTTGTTGCAAAGGGAGAATACTGCAGCCTAATAAAGAAACACTGGTGGCTCTTTATTGACTTGTCTGATGCCACTTTTTTACTAAATAATCAGCATCAGTAAGTATGGTCAGTATGGTAAATACTGGAACATGTTTTTCAACTTTCATTACTGTTTAGTAATCCCCCCCTCCCTGCCATAATTAGGGACATGACTCTGACAGTGTGCTTCTGAAACAATCCCTATAAAACCCAGACCTCTGTGATGAAGAATTGTTCACAATTGTCATGACTTGCTGCTTAGGATTCATTACAAATGTACAGCAACAATATGGTAAAAAATTGCCATACAATTAACTTACTACTTTAAAATTCTGGACAGTAAGCTGTCTTACTGTTGGGGTAAAGCCATTCAATGCTGGAAACACACTCATGTTTCCTTTCCAAGCTAAAACTTGAGAAAACAAATCTAAAAAATGTCTCAGTGTTGACAAAGACTAAATGCTAAATCAAATCTTTTTGTGACAAAAGTATTAGGAGCATCCTGTGTTTAGCATTCTTAAAATCCATAATAATAGATTGCACTTGGTCTTGTATAAATGAATGAGGTTACAATTTATGAGAACTATGAGGCTATGAGAACACCAGGTTAGAAGCCAATGAATATATGATTAAAGGTAGGAGACTTTTGTGATATAATGATATAACCCTGCATTTGATGGAGGAGAATTGCCAACTTGGTATTCTGCATTTGAGAAGAAGCTGTAAATTTTCTTGGTTAGAACAGCGAGGCATCAGCTGGACGTCAGAACTCAGCATCACTGGCTCCTGCGAGCGGTCTCATTAATTAAGCACCCAGTACGGGGAGTGCTCCTCGGGGTGATAAAAGTGCCTCCTTTCAGATACTCACTCTGGCGCCTTGCATGCCAGAGGCAAGTTCTACGCATCTAAGAAAAGATATACAGCTCCTTTTCTTCTGCTTCAGGGGCTACTTATTGCTTATTGCTGCTGCTTCTTGAAAGTCAGGGAATATGTGTTGCCATCTTGGGATGTCACATGTTGACGACTAAAGATGTATGCTTTAATAATAGCTGAGTCACATAAACAAGAATAGCCGCGCAGCATGCTGGTGGCATCACTGGGCCAGTTAGCATTGAACTCACCACTGCCAGCCCCTCCTCCATGTGTCCATCTTCATTTCTGGCAAGTGCTACTCTGTGGCCAAGTCCCAGCGCATAGCTCTCCCTGTGTGGGTTTCTCAATTCCCTGAAGTTAGTTGCTTGTTCTGTTCTCTAAAAGAAAGTTTTCTTACCCTACTGAAAGTTCTTCACTGTTTCTGATTGCTATTTATGTGTTTACTATTTTTGTTCTCAAGTAAATTATGGATTCCTTGAGCAAGGTGGCATATTTTGACTTCCAATAGTCACCAACAGCAGAAAATAGAAAATGAAAGCTAGGGCAAGATGGTTGTATGTATAGTGCCCTACATACCATTTTCATATATATGAATACACAGAGAGACATTTTTTCTGTAAGAGTGAATAGATACTTGGGTCTAGTCAAAAACCTGGTATTAAAAGAATTTTGAAGAGGGAGGGCACAGCCTTATTCTTTTGTAGTATCTAGAAGGTGAATTGCTAGTGTACAATCCACTATTTCTACATACCTCCTCTCATTCTTCAGTGTTAACCATTTTGCAGTCTGAAACTTTCATCCATGGACAGTGTGGACTGGTTCCATCGCAAACCCTGGTAGGAAGTATGTATATGCAAAATTTGGAAGAATCACTTCTCTGTTTCCTTTTCTATAAAATAAAGTGTATAAGAAAAATTATTACCCTGCTAAATATCAGACATGAGGAAACATTGCAGTAAACCCCTGCCTTTCCCCCCAGAACATCTAGTTGCCTAAGCTACAAACACGCAGAGTAGAAGAAACCTAGAAGAGTAATGCACAATGGTAGCACTGAACACCAGTATAAAGCCCTCTTTGCAAAGAAAGACCTCTCTAGAAATCACTTTCTCCTTCAATTAGTAATATTCCTTATTGCATGTTAATACGGCAGTGACATTGCATGGGCTTTAGAGAGAACTTTAAAATACTTGAGATACCTCTACAAAAAACTTTACTTTTGTGTGTGTGTGCTTTCTTCTTAGCATTTAAATGTTTACAAAAATATCTGAAAGTCCTGTACTCCCATAATTCTTCACACATCAACTTTAGATATTTTCCTTTCTCAGTAGCATTTTATTGCACATACAGTGATGTAGCATTTGGAGTGGTTAATGTAGTCAAGTCCAAGGTGAATTCATCATAAAAGTGAAAAATGTATAGGTTTCTTGCTTATCTGGAAGGCTAATATCACTGCTAGATAAATAATGCAGTCTTCTTAGTCTTGCTCAGAAGCAGATCAATAAAAATTTTCAAAAACCTCTGGATGAAGTAAAACCTTACACTTGCTCTTAAAATGATTCTGGTTTATCATTAAGTGGTTGCAACTTGGCATTCTTTCAGCTATTTGAAATTTTTATAATGTTAGAACTCATGTTAGACCCTAAGTACTAAAGCTGCCTTATGACCCCATAAACAATAGTTGAAATGTGGGAGATACAAAGGGAAGGAAGGAAGGAAGAATAAATAGTAGGGCACATGGTAATTTTAGTTAAAGTATATTCCAGAGAAAGGAAATTTGATGATTTTAAATTTCACTTTACTTTTAGAGAGGGTGGTTGACTCAATGTAGTAACAGATTTAAGTGATATTGTAATGTTATTTTACCCATACCATGCTATAAACACTATCCATAGGGTAAAGCGCTTCACTTGCTTTTCTTCTGTGTTTAAAATTCCGCTAATTCTCAAATCTATGCATTATTTCCTCTAGCAAATTCAAATGTATAAAAACATCTGAGGACTAAACCATCAGACCTTATTATGAGTTTACTGAGTAAAGAACATGCTTGTCCTCGTGACTGATGAGACTAGACATAGGAATAGGGATTTGATAAGGTGTGAGAATTCTCCAAATGACACTAACAGTTAGCACTGTGTTCCACTGTGTTTACTGCTCTTGCAATGATTGAAAATGTACTTTAACGATACAGCTTGAATTGCAAAGTAGTCATCCATATTATAGGTAAACTATGGATCAAATACTTGGCTTCCAGTGCCTGTCTTAATTACTAAGCAGCAGTATAATAATCAGCCCATTTTCTCATTGATTTTTCTACCAAGGACATGATTCATATCTTAACATTTAATGTCAGAAAGATTTCTGTCACCACAAGTTTCTTACTCATACTTGTTCTCCACTATTTCAGGAATATAAATGGATTTTAGCACTTCCCTTAAATTGAACATTGATAGCAACTTATGTGTATGGTAAACGTAACTCACAACCCATTCAAAATTCAGTATGTTATCAAAATTCAGTATGTTATCAATTCATGGTTTTTCTGTATTTCTTTTGTTTGGGGGGGGGGATGTTTGTATTAGTTCTCATTTCCACTAAGAAAATTGCTGTGATTTGATGAAGTCCCTCCTAGGAAATAATGTTCTTAACTGCCTATGAAAAGGAAGACTGGAATGTATGCTTCTTTTAGACAGTATATCAAAGGTATAAGAAATTGTTTATTTGCACTGTACTACAGCTATGTTTTTTGTTGCTTTTTTATGTCTTCACTTTTGTTAGACTTTTACTTCTTTTGACCTGTTCAGGTATTTAATTGTGTTTTTTCAGTTGCCATTTTGGAAATCGAGAAAATTTATATGGCATTTGTGACAATGCCAGAGTCCCCCTGTATTGTTTGCATGGGAAGGATAAAGCTTAGGTCTAGAATACAGCCGTCTTTTCTACATTTTTTTTTTTAATGCCTCTAAAATCTTCCTGCGTCGTCGTGTCTGGGCAGTGCTTGATTTCTCGCCAGGTGAGGTCCCCTCGGTTCTCATCCCTCCAGGTCCCGTGACCATCAGCACAGTCCCTTGTGCCCTTCCCCGCCCTGTCAGATTCTCCCCCCTCCCTGCTTTGTCTTTGTCTTGACCCTCTGGTTTCTCTGCACTCCACATGCACTGCGCTCCTTAGAAGTCTGAAAGCATATGCCTCCATCAAAGAAAAGTCAATATGTATGCATACATCCTCTTAACAATCTGTTCATTTTATCCTACTTTGTATTGTTTTTCCTGTTAAAATCTTCATCATCATCACTATTTTGCAATCATTACTCGACAGCATTTATTTTTTATTTATTATATATATATATGTATATGTGTGTGTGTATATATATATATATACACACATATATGTATATAATTTCTTTGCATTGTTCTTCATTTTGTGTATTTTTTCATCTCAGTTGTAATCCCCATGGGCTTCCCACCACCACTTCACCTGTGTGCCATCACCACAGTCCTGTGCCCTTATCCCATCCCAGTTCCAATCCCATTCCCCCTTCCACCACCATAAAATATCACTGGTGTATAGTTGTTCATTGTTTTCATTTTTACTCTATTACATTTGTTTGTCTCTCTCCCACCCGCTTCCCCCACCTCCCTGGCCCTTTTTGCTCCTGTTATGAGTGAAAGCATCTGGCATTTTTATTTTGGTTTTGGCTTATTTCACTAAGCATGATCCCTTCCAGCTCCATCCATGTTGCTGCAAAAGGCATTAGAGTTTATCTTTTTTTTAATTGATGAATAATATCCCATTGTGTATATGTTCACATCTTTTTAATAATCAACTCATAACTCAATAACAATGAGAAAATTATATAGAAATGTGTTTATTTTAGTCAGTTTATACTTTAATAGAAAAATACATCAGATGAATTCACCAATAGCATAAATTATGATTAAAATGAAAGAGGAAACATGAGATAACAAAGTTCTCTGCTTTATGTGTGTTTATATGTACAAATATATTAACTTGCATATAATTTTAATGTACCCCTTTTCTGGAGTTTTCCATTGACTGCTTCAGATATGAAATCCAGTCAATATGAGATCAAAATTAGTGGATCCTAGATTTGTCAACATTGAGCAGTCTTCTTCTGAAGTATCTGAGCTTTTCTGCTGGAGTTGCTGGAGTAGCTGGAGACATGTAGCCAAGTCTCTAGAAATGACCCAAATTACCCAACTAGCATTCCATTTGGCTTCAATCTTTACTTTCCCCTTGATTCATCTCTCCCCACACCAAATTATATCCCCATGTATTTTAATTACTTTGGAAAATTTAGCCTGTCGTTACCTTTTCGAAGTGATGTCCCATACTCCTTACGGCTAACCCTAAAGTGTGGACATTCTAGAAAAGTATCTGCTTTATTCTGTACATAATCTAACCTTCCCCCATTGTTAAGTTGCATTCTTAAGATTATGGCAATGCATTCTGAGCATTTGCCTAATGAAGTAAAAGTGACTCCTTCATTAAGCAACTTTAATTGCTTAATTTATAATCGACTTACACATAAATGCGTATTTGTGTATTTCAGTTGGATTTAACCAAATTTACTTGACTTGCCACTTACCTGTATGTTTACTATGCAAATGCATATTGCAGTTCTTGGTGCAGGAAAAAAAAAATGTTTGCTTCCTGTATTGTCATCCCAAAAGATGACATCTATTAAGTATTCAAATTGATCATATTAATTTACCTAGGCATTTAATCCTCTTTGACTTTATACTGTTAACTGTTTCAAGAAAAAAAAATTGTATAATTCAGGTACATCCTAAAAGGGATCATTTTAAAATTATTAGCAATGACATAATTACTGGATTTTTGAAAAGCAAGTGCTACTGATGGAGTTAAACATAATCAGACTTCCCCCCCATGTCAGTTTCAAGGAGGACCTTTAATACCATAAGCAGATTTCAGTCATACGCTACAGAATGTGATTATTATCTTTTAAATTCCCTTTCTATTAATATTATCTTTTTGGATCTACTTATCTGATAAAAACTGAATTTAACACCTAGGAATATAAGTATATCTAGAGGTATTGGTGAATTTTTCTCTAAAGATTGTGAAGATAATGAAGCAAGAAAAAAGACATGCCAGACCAGAGAAAAGCGACTTACTGGAGGAAAGAGCCTTTACTTTTCAATATAACTTCATGAACTATAGCATTGCCTGTGCAGTTTTCCTAACTGTACATCTAAATATGTGTTCTGAATTTTTAAAATTTTGCATTTTACAGCTATTTCTTAACAACGTAAGAGTGACAGCCTTGTGGAATGTTCTTTATTTCAGAAAGGATAAAGTAGTTTGGATATCTCAGGGGAAATATATACATATTTCATATACACACCAGTGCATGTACAGTTCTGTGTGTGTGTGTATGTATGTGAGGGGGAGACAGAAGAGTAGGAAAAAATGGCTTAGTGATTTAAGTCAAATGCATAACACTGATACATGGCCCTTGCAGTTACTGGGAATGTTCAAGTCTTTATATTTAAAAAATGTAACACAAATTATTTATAGCCATGGACAGTGACAGCAGTAGCCTTTGCATGTCTTCAAATTAAAAATAGTAATTGGTGGTTATATTTATTTTATTGAACAACAATGTTTTCAGTCATGTATTTTTTTTTAATTTTTGCATAGAAAAAACTGTGGTGTATGCCAGTGGTAGTGGTAAGAGAATTTACTAGAAACAGGTGGATTTACTGAAATCCATTGCTGAGGGGAGCAGCAGGTGAGACAGAAGAGGTCTGCTGAGCTCTGTGGGTCAGCAACCTGGCCGGGGATCAGACTCAGGCAGTAGCAGCAATAACGCTGAGAATTAACCCCTAGGCCACCAAGGAGGCCCCAGTCACCTTCTGAAGTTGTTGGTGAGGATTGCTACCTTGTACTTTGTTTCAACTGCTTATTAATAGTGGTAAAGCACTATTCTAGAGATTAGAACACGTCACCTCCCGTTCCTCCTTCCTTTTCATTCACTCCATCCATTTGATGTTCCTACATTTTTGATTTTTCCTTCAGCTTCTGTGACTATAAATTCTAATACAGTAAGCAGAAAGAACACTACATCATTTGATAGAGCAGTTCATACAACCTTAGCTGCAGTGATTATTCTTTCATCTTTACATATCTCCAATGATATCACATAATTTCTGAGAAATCTGACCTAATTCTATCAACTATCAGTGATGTTTCAGTTCTACATTCTTAGCATTATAGGTCATTGTAGGATTTATTTTATTTTTCTTGGCAGTAAGAAAAACTAAACTGCTTTTTCCCAGCACCGTTACTTACATGCCTTAACTCTTTTTCCCTTTTCCTTTTAATTTTAGAAGTCAAATTTTAACACTAGTGTCCACTACTTTCTGTAAGTATATATTTCATTGTGAACTCTCCTGTTCTAGATACACCCACCTTTTGGTTTTGTCATTATGACCAACTCTCCTTACCTTGGACACCTTCCATTTTGCTATGGATGGAAATGTTTTGTCTTTCTATGACTAAATAGCATCTCATTATTTGGACATACCATGTCTTAATCCAGTCCTATATAAGTGGATACAGTGTTTTCACTCAACATAGGCATCTTGAAATTCACATTGTTGAACTTCCCATGTATTAACTAAGTATGGAGGTCTTCGATGATTTCTAATTGTTTTCAGTCTGTGCTCCTACTTTACTGTATGATGTCTTCCATCCATTTTCAATGCATCAGAAATCATGTAGCCAGTTCTTACCCATCCATAGAAATACAAGGAACCTGGGAATTCCTGTAGAGTTTGTCACAGGTTTAGACCACATTTTAAGTTCAACAGTTAACAACATTAATAGATAACATCATACCTCTCCTGAATTCCACTTGGCTCACAGTTGAGAAAAGCCTGCAGAATCTGTCTTTGGCCATAGAGCACCATCTGCAGCAGTATAGTCATGCGATTCCGGCCTTTTCTTTTGTATTATTGGCAAAATTTGAATCAGGTTAGTGTAATATTTTTATATTCAACAGTTATGGCAATAAATTTTGCGATGAGAGGGCCATCTATTTTAACTTTGGGACTTCGCATGCCTCTTCAGCAGTCACTGTGCATCTCTTTGGCCCAGGTCGGTTGCTTCAGCATTGGCTATCAAGCATATTCCCTAAAGCATTCAGGATCAGGAGTCTGCACCAAATTTTGCATCTTTGATACAAGGTCATGTGGTTGAGGGGCTGGTGCCTTGGACACTGGCCCTACCTGGAAAAAGCTGTGGTTGGTAGAGAAGTTCTCTGGTAAGTAACTCCAGGGCATGAGGGGGTCACACAGACCAGTGTGCTTAGTGAGAGGAAACTAAATCTCTCTCCTTGGTTATTCATTTCATCCTGAGATATCCTAATTTATATTTGAACACAATTGTTGATAATATCTTGATGACTCATTTATATTACAAAATTACTTCATGCCCTTAGAATGTATATGAACATAATTTTCTATTGAGTAAAATAGAGTCAAAATTTGCAGTTTCAGTTAAGAACTGGAGCCCAAAAATCAAATGTACCAGTTTGCTTTAGGATTCATCCTTGACTTCCCAAGATATTAGTTATTCATCCTCAGTTTTTTTTTTGAGGACTGAATTTTTTTTAATATAGCAAAATATAGCCTATGAATTTAAAACTTAAAACATAAACTTAATGAAGTAAAATTGATTGTTTATTAATCGAAGAAATCCTTTGTCCCTAACCCAAACTGCTCTGTTCATGTATATCAACAGCATCCTCAATCAGCTAACTGAAGTTCTTTGAATTATCATACAGTGTAGCTACATAGTTATTAATAATGAACATGACTTTTATAAGCCTTATTTCCCATGACAAAAAAGTGTGCATATATTCAAATAAATGTTTAATGTTAAAAGGTTTATTAATTTAAAATAACTTTACTATGTATTATAATAAAACCTACTTTCTTCTTATTGAGTTTTAGTATTTTTCTGATATACACCCATGAGTTTTCTTACCATAGTCCAAATGTCAGTATTTACATATATAGATTTACATAAATGTATAAGTTTTGTATATGCATATATATATATATAACATCAAAGTACCTTTTCATAATTGTAGTTATTATTTATTTTTCTTGTAATACTTGGCTTAGACATAGTAATTTTCTGATATGGCATGGGAAAGGGATTAGTTCTACTATACTTTCCTCCATGAAGTCATAGCTCTATTGTGGCAAACTAATCTGGTTATACAAGCACAACTGGTTTATTTCCAAATAGGTCTCACTTAGAAATAGTGGAAATATCTGCTGTTTCAGTGAATTATTAAGCAGTAATTCCAAGAGACATTTATTTAAGCTTTTGAAAATAAGTCACTCTTGTACTGGATTTGTATTACTAAGTCCTAAGAGCTCCAGGGAGAAAGAACTGTGCAGGGAGCCCAGATGCCCCTGGGCGCCTACAGCAGGGTGCAGGCTGTGCTGGCTCAGGGCCACGTGCAGCACGTGCGCTTCCCCCACACAGCCAGCGAGATGTCATTGCTTCACTCGGCGAGGTGGGGGTCACACAGCAGAGTAACGGCCTAAAGCTACTGTGTGGGGTGGACCTGAATCATTTCACTTCTCGATTAAGTGGAAATGACCACAGGGTGCTGCAGGCCTTGGGCTAGCTGAGCTGCTGGCATTTGAATTATACATGTCTTCTACTGTCACAAAATTGCATTGTGATGTTATCTTCCACCGTCTTTTAACCTATTTCATATGAGTCATTTCCTCTGCCCTGTGTGAAAATTCAGGCTGATGTGTAACTTAGATGGCCATATAGATGTGTCACTCGCACTTCTTGCTGTGTTAGACACGTCAGTTTCTGAAGAGCATTAGATGTGTCCCTGCTGGGCCAACCACTGAGTCCCTCAGGCTGCTTGTGGCCAGTGGTTTTGTACACAGAATGCACTAGGAAGGTGATGCTTGTGCAAGATGCAGGACTCCTCTGATGGGTGACGTTGACTCAGAGTCCCATATGTGCCTGGAGAGCGCTTTAGCAGAGATGCTCTGCATTTGCGCTGCTCACACAGTCACAGGTCTTTGAAGATAGCCCCTAACTACTGCCTTTCTTGGGATTCCCCCTGTCTCACTGTCCATCTGTCCGTCCATCTATCCATCCATCCATCCATCTATCTGTCCACCCTTTAACTATCATCTGTCTGCCCGCCTATCATTTATCTATCTACCTGTCATCTATTTTTCTGTCTCTCTGTCTTCCCACTACCATCTTGGCATCTGCTTTCTTGAGTACCCAAATTAACAAATATAACAAATTTTCTAAAATTGCAGTCATATTAGTTAAGAATTCATAATTTTATGTTAAGATTGCTATTAAAACTGTTACTGATAGAGGCCGTTATTACATAGATTTTTTTTTGTTCTTTTTCATATTATAGACTGCATTCTTAAATTCTTAAGCTAGAGGAGGGAAAATGTTAAAATATATAAAAAGGGAAAGAAAATTTCTATTTAGGGTACCATTTATAGCCCTATGGGATGCTATAAATTTGCATAATGTATTAGGCTTTATTTTAATGCCCTTTATTATTTAAGAAAGTTCACTTCTATTACCATTTTTTTTAAGATTTATTTATTCATATGGAACTGGGGTACAGGCCAGAGATGTGGAAGGTGAGAAGGATTCACCAGAGACAGAGCAGGGAGCAGACCAGGCAGATCTATGAAGTCCACTGCTGAGGGGGGCAGTGGGCAGGCCAGGAGAGGTCTGCCGCACCATGTGGAGCACCTCCGGGGCAGGTGGGAATTGAACTCATGCGAAAGTGGCTTAAGCTTCTTAGTGTTGTGCTTTAACCCGCTGCGCCACCAGGGAGGGCCCTTATTACCAAATTTTTGAGAGGTTTTCTTTGCCCATCATCATGAAGAATAATGACTTTAACAGAAACTTTTCTGCATCTGTTAAAATTTTCATTGTTTTTACCTTTTATTTTGTTAAAATAGTGGATTTCATTGACTGAATACATGTTAACAGATTTATCCACTCTAATTACTTCCCTCTTAAATTATAGGATATTTCAACATAGATAAAAATCATAAGCAAATTAAAATCAGCTATCACCATGCTTATTGACTATAATATAAAAATTGTTAGTAATTTTCTGACAAGAACTCATTAAACTATTGGAATTTCCTAAATGGTAATAGTGACAAACGTATCTTGATAGTCATAACAAGCCTCTTTTAAATACATTGAAGTCGGTGTTAATAAGGTGACTTTTAGAAAGCACCTTTGGCTATTTAAGGGGCATCTTAATGATGGAGCTGGTTACTGGAGCAACCAGTCATACGCTTAAATGGTTGTAGTTTTTAGTTCCACCAGTCTGAGCATTGGGGAAGGGGAGAGGGACTTCAAATTGAGCGAATTGATCACCCATGGCCAGTGATTTGATCATGCCTATGTACTGGAACCTCCATAGAGCCTCACGTGGACATGCCCAGAGTTTTCAGGTTGGTCACTACGCAGATATTCAGGTTGGTCACTACGCAGATATGCAGGGAGAGTGACATTGCCAGAGTCTTCCCATCCCCATACAGCTTGTTCCGTGCAGCTCTCCTATTCGGCTGCCCGAATTGCAACCTTTTATACCAAACCACTAATCCAGTTGGTAAAGCGTTTCTCTGAGTTCTGAGGGTTGCTCTGGAAATTAATCAGCCCCATGGAGGGATTATGGGGGCCCCGATCTGTACACCGCCCGCTTCTTTGTCTCCTGTGTGTATGATCCAGTTTGTAGGAAATGCCGATACAAGCCTCGTCTCGACAAGTGTGAGAAACGCAGACCTCTCATAGTGTGTCATCTCGTAAGTTTGTCACAGGCCATGCTAGTTTTGCTAACCTGAGACAAGGACAGATTCTCTATGTCTTCTGCAAAGAAATCACCCCCAGGCTCCTTTTGCCTTTGAAGTAAGAGGCAGCAGAACCTGCTTCTCAGTCTTCTTGGAGTGAGAGTGAGCTTATCAAAGTGTCTTCCTTCATATGTCTTGGAAGGTCTTAGACATTGTGTAAAATATTAAAATAAAAGGAAGAATTAAAAAAGTATTTGCTGGTAACCTGGTTTTAGTAATATTAAAGAGCCTACCACAATTGTAGTATTTGCTAGTCTTAGATTCCCCAAAGACTAATTAATGCTTTACCCAGTAGCAATAGAATGTTCTTGAAAAGTTTTGATGATTTGAATATGATGATGTTAAAACTTGAGTATGTTACTATACATGTAGTATTTATCACAGCATTCGTTCCAAAGGAAACAATCTGTAGCTGTTAACTAATGCTTTTGTAGTGTGTATTTTTTTTGCATTATCAGCAAAACTTGAAAACAGCAATAAAATGCAATTTAAATTGAAAAGACAGAATTAATGAGCAGAAAAATAACTAAGAAATAAAATATTGAGGCAGGTTAAAAAATTAATTTCTTGGCAGTAAGTGAAAATTTTGTTGAAGATAAAATGCTAATGAGAAGCACAATCATGTTTTCCACAGTAACCAAGTAGAGTATTTCTCACCTCTCTTACTAATAATGCAGTGCAACTTAATAATCACAAACCTAAGAAGTGTTGATATAAAATGACAAGTTTTTAATGCTATTAGTTGGTTTCTTACTCTTATAAAGAAAATCTAAGTCATTTCTGTATTGAGCATTATTATGTAATTAGCAGCTATAATACTAATTATAGTTCAGATAGAGTTACGTAACAGGGGCTGTGGTGGACTTTACATATAATGATCAATTTGCTGTTTACAACCCTATCATAAGGTATTACTACTGTTGTATAGATCTTAATGATGAAGAAACTGAGGGACAGAGAGGTACTTCAGTAATTTGGTTAAGGTCACACAGCTTGTATGTTGCAAGGGAATTCAGAGGCAGGGCAGGTCGTGCTCCACAGTCATCACCTATCTGACAGGCTACTGCCTTGCCATTTCTTTGTTTCCCATGGGTAAGTACTATGGGAAAGGTACTACGGTATAATTTTTTTCTTCGCTGATGTGATTGCATGTCTCTGATGATCTCAGGTGGATTTATTTACTTGTTCTGATCATTCAGTATACATAAAATTGTTACTCTGAATTTTCTTTTTCAAATTTTTGGTTGTGATCCATTGCTTATATCCTTGCTAGTGTTTGGTAGAGGATCTTCTCCCTAGATGTGGTCTTCTCAACACTGAGGCAGGTGGCCGCTCTTCCTCACCACAGGCCACTTTGTCCCCTCCCTCCCCCTGGTCCTGCCTCCTTTCCCAAAGCCTCAGTGCTTTGGTCAGCTCCTCTGAATTTTCTGCCCTGTCTCAGTATAGGTCTCAGTATAGGTAAAGTTGATGAATCCAGTGCTCTGAGGGCAACGTGATACAAGGTTTAGCACCCAAGATGTGCGAGTTAGTCTAAATAGTTCTTACTCAATTGCTTGTAAACTCAGTAACATTAGACACAGAACTCCACCAAATTTAATTTCTTCATTTGTATCTCGTGAGATAATAACAGCTTCATAAAGTTTACATCTCTCAAGACATAATTAAGATAATTAGATAATTGTTGAGGTGGAGAGAGAGGGGATGGCTGCTTAACTTTGCTGAGGATATATAAAAAAGAAAAACCATAAAAATAAGTTTTGGTCTCTTCTTTGCATAGATTTCCCCTGGAGTTAAGTACCTATTTTTGTGTATGTGTTTATAGGAAAAAAAATGATAAATTACTTTAAACTGCTAAACATTTTCCAGTCCTTCCCTTTGACAAATAGTTTCTATAATCAATAAAACATTTCTATGTAAAAGTATCCTCTTTAAAAATTCAATTTAATCCCTATACAATGGGAACAAAAGATAAAGAAATTACTCATGCGTAGCTTTTAGCACTCATTAATCTGTTTTACCTGTTTTAGGGCAGTCACTTTAAATAGAAAAATTGTTACAAATAAATGATATGAAATACGGCATGTAGAATTTTACATGCAACACAATGTAGGACTGTGTGTGGCGGATGCTAAAGGATATGCAAGGAATAATTTGTAGTAGCAGTATTTGAAAAAATCAATAACAGTAATGGTGGTTCTCCCACTAGAATACACATGAATTAAAGAGGAGAGCAGTGTGCTTCCCCCTTGAGACTTAAGCATCTAGAGGTGCATAAAAAAGTTTGTGAGTAAATGGATATATTTGATTTATTTTGTCTCCATTGTATAAAGGAAAGGGTGATATTATTTTGCTTTGACTTTTTTTTTTTTTAAAGATTTATTTATTTATTCATACAGAACTGGGGTACAGGCCAGAGGCTCAGGGACGGTGAGAGGCTTCACCAGAGACAGAGTGGGGAGCAGAACAGGCAGATTGACGAAGTACACTGCTGAAGGGAGCAGCGGGCGGGTCAGGAGAGGTCTGGCTCGCCATGTGGTCTCCTCCGGGGCAGGCGGGGATCGAACTCATGCGGAAGTGGCTTCAGATTCTCAGTGCTGTGCTTTAACCCGCTGCGCCACCAGGGAGGGCCTTTGCTTTGACTTTTACCTTAGAAATTGTTCTTAACATTTTCTATGCTAAGACTGTTTTCATCTAAAGTTACTATTGACATATGACTAATATAAAATGACAGCATTTGTATTTCCCCAGAAATGTTATCATTAAAAAAACCTACTTTTTCTTCCTTTGTGGTCTTAGGTACATTATTCAAAAGATAAAGTCATTTTACGAATACAATTTCAAATGCTGTTACAAAAACTAGAGTAAAGTAGTCCTACTGAGACATAAATTTCTCTAGGTAAGAAGTACTTCTGCTGTTTTAATACCAATGATAACAATAATCAAATATTTGATGAAATTTAATGAAAAGCTTTCAATTTTTTATGTAAATTTCTGTCCTAATTTTTAAACTCTTGTAAAAGCAGTAAAATCTGGAAGTCCATTTTTAGTGACCAAAAGTTCTCAAAGTGATTTACTAATTGCTCAGGTAATCAAAAAGAGGCACCAAGTGGTAATCTTTGGGGAAACCTCTTGAAGGCCAAACATAATCACATAATGAGTTCTGTGTAAGGACGAATCAATGAATAATTGTCTTTGAATATTTGCAGGTGGACAGTTCATTGAAATCACAATTTCTATAACAACTATTTTTCTACTTTTTAAAATACAGACACTGAAAGAGATATAAATAAAAAGGTATTATTTATAAATAATAAAGAGGTACATGTGAAAAGCCTAATGATTATAAGCACTTCTACTATAAATCACAAGTATTTTCTTGCCTTGAAACTAACTTAGGTGAAAAGATAATATAAAACACCATACACCTTTGGAAAGTTAATATTGTGCAGAGTAACTCAACATGTTACTTAGGTAGTTTCAAGGACATATATACATACATTTTTAATGAAATATGTGCTTTGATAACTTAAATATATTTTCCTTAAATTTAACTATGACCAAATGTGATCTAGAACAGCAGTAAAGCAATTAATTGTATGCTGGAAATCGTGTCAGGTATGTAGGTATACATTTTATCTAGGACTCATGTAATTGCATTTGTTAGCTATTCCTTTTCTACTAGAAATCATTGAAATGGTTGGCCAACAAAAAGAGACTGGGACTTTTCAGAAAAACAAACAAACAAAAGCAGCATGTGATCTGATCAGGGAGGTAAAAGAGTGATGGAAATTTGACTTTTACACTAAGTGCCAGAGGAAGCCCTTGGAGTATGTTGAGTGACATGATCTAATTTGTGTTTTAACATGATTACTTTGAGCATTGTTCTGAGAATAGATTTAATAGATTTGAGCACTGATAACCTTCTAGTCAATTGTTTCAGGTTAGAAATAATGGTTGCACCAGGAAAATAGACGTGGACGTTATAAGGTATTTTGTTTTTTCAAAATAGAGCCAAGAGTATGCACTGAAACAACAGGTGTCAGCTATAACACAGAGGCTTTGAGATGAGCTTATTGCTAAGATTTCTCTTAGGGAAGGAAATTTTAGTCTATGAAAAGGGGAAGTTACATCAAAAAAAATGTGTAAGAACAGTTGTTCTGCTCAGATCATGTAGAGTTTCTGGCAAGTAGGAAGTTGGGTAACTTTGGAAAATGTTAGTGCTCATTGGACAGATGAATCCACTGAGGGTGCAGAAGAGAGTTCTGATTAGAAGTATATATTTGAATGAGGCAGATAGATGTAAGGATAATAGATAAAGGCGAGTGACTGACTAAGCTTACTAAGTAATCAGTGAGAAAGCGTAGTTGCGAGGTAGAGTCCTTTAGGAACGGATGTGTTAAGAAAAGAAAATGAAACTTTTAAAGGAGACTGAGGAAAAGGCACTGAAGTTGTAGGTAATCAAGAGAGATTATCACTGATAATTATGGGAAGGAAATATTTTAAAGAGAAGATAATAATTAACTTTGCATAGTTATTTAAATCTAAGACTAATTTTGTGAGCACCTTTATACGAAAACATTAGAATATAACCAGGCATTCGGGTCACTAAGATCTCTTTGGAGAGTAAAAATCAATGTACAGTCTTTAGATAATGGTAGACTACATATTTGGGCCAACCATCTACTGGAAAAGCTGCTAAATTGTGCATGCCTGTCTAGGAAGTGAATATATGTAAGTGCAGTCAGCAGTAGAGAGGAAGGAAGGCTAATGAAAGGGAACAGTGGCATGCACCCCCCCCCCATGTTTGATTAAGTGACTGCAGGCCTACCAACTCCCACATACTTGGCAGAAGCGGAAATAAGTCCCTTGATAACTAATACGATATATTACACCAGCAATTATTTCTACAGTAGTTATAGATAATATTTGATCCCAAGTAAAAAATGACCAGCCAGAAAGCAAATAACAGACAATAAAAATAAATTTACTAAAAACAAACTTTAGTGTACTCAGAGTTAGATATAAAATAACTATGTTTACTATTTAAGAAATATTTAAAGTTTAACATGGCAAAAAAAAAGTAGGAACATCTATAACTGAAATATAACCAGAATTAGAATCTCAATGGATGGCTTTAATAGCCTGTTGTCCACTGTAATGAATAGGAAGGGGGGGGTAGACACAAGTTGGAGGTGTGGGAGACAGTGAGAGTGAGAGGACCACTGTGTCTAAAGCAGAATGAATAAAAGCAAATTTAACTCAGAGAAAGTAGAGGGGATGACAAAGGAAGAAACAGGCTAAGGAAGACAAAGAAATACAAGACTAAAACTAAAATGTCAACAATATGCTGTAGAAATTCTAATAAAATTTATACATTGCTGGTGAGTTTCCTCAAGAAATAAAAAGAAAAAGAAAAAAAAACTAACTCATATCAGAAATGAAAAGGGGATGTCACTAACATCTATTCTTCTTGAAATACGAAATACACATTTTTATAAATTTTCTTTGAGGATTGCTCAGTGTTTGGTGTGACTTGCAGTTTATGCTGCTGAATGCAGCATCACTTAAAGACGTGACCGGGCACGAAGAGCACTTTGCTTTATTACCAGCAGCAAGGAGGCTGAAAGTCACATTCTTCATGTTACTTTCCCCAAAGTAAAACATCTTGCTCTGCTTCAACTCAACATTTCAGATAAAATACTGCATTATCATACTGCAGAAAGTCAGGCCAATTAGTATATGTTTCTTCAAAACGTTTTATTCTTAGCATCAAAGAAATTACTAGTAAAAGGTCACGCTTGTCAACTTCATTCTTGCTGAAGTCTTCTCAATTATAGAAATTCCACCGTGAAAGCTTCCAAAGTCTTTGAAATCCTGGATTATTTTATTTTTATATCAGTCTGTCTTTTTTTTTTTTACTTCAATCATGAATTTTTTTTCTCAATGTGCCTTTGGCAGTTCTTTTCAAACATGACTTCAAAATTAAAAAAATTAATATTTTAAATTCTTCGATGGCAAGATGTGTAACTTAAGCTTGTATTTATTGGAAAGGTTGCTTAAATCACTTGACTGTCTTATGAAACAGAATTTAATTTAATTTAATCGAACAACAGTCTGTAACCGGTATGTGTTGTCTAGGATTTTTTAAAATATATTTGTGATTTAAAGTCTTATATAGAAGTTTGTAATTTATTTTGAATTAATTTTTATATGTAGTGTGAGACAGTGGTGTAGTTTCATTCTATTCAATTTTTCCAACAGCAGTTGTTACAGAGATGGAAAAGCAAATGGATTTCAAATACTTTTTAAAAGTATTTTTTTCATGTAAAGGAAAGTTTATTTACTAATATGTTATTTTAAAAAGTTAACTAATAAATATCATTAATTTTAAATGAAATATTTGAGATCCTTAAAAGAAATGTCTATCCTTAGGTATGAAGTCAGCAAGTCTCCTGAAGCAGCAAACAAGACATGGCAGTAAGAAAATCAAAGGCCATCAACTTAATAAACAAAATTATCAACATAACAGCAAAATCCAAATAAAAAAAATGCATAAAGGATATTTATGTCATAGTTGCAAGTTTGATATTGACAAATAGACATAATTTACATTAGTGGAAGAATGAGTCATTGCATTACAACAATAAAACCATTTAATAAAATTAAGCAAATATGAACTTGTAGTAATATAGAAACATAAATGAATTTTTAATTTTATATATTCTAGTCTATATAAAAAGTTTATGTTACACTTCTGTAGGAAAAATGCAGCAAGGTCAATATAATATAATTTACTTGTTTTGTTTTTGTTTTAAATAAAGCATTACTAAGTCATAGAAATTGTGCTGAAAATATTTCACAGACAGGGATTTTCTTCCTAGCAAATGTCACTTGTCTGTTTATCAGGAAGCAAGCTATCAGTATATTTACAAAAATTAAACCAGGCCATCTGTTTTCTTTTCTGAGAAACATAATCAGTACTAGGAAAGAAAGAGGTCTCAGAGTAAATAAACACTCTAGATCATAGGGGAAGGAAAAAAAAAAAAACTACTCGGTTTTCCTACAATAAATAAATTTGATTTTGTCTAGGAAAATAATAAATTTTCTATAATGGATACAAAAGGGGTTTTGATTTTTATTTAGATAAATATTATGTCTACTATGTAATCTTGCTTTGCAATGCTGCATTTGCTCACTTGGACCTCAAGTAAGATTGCTTCATTGATGCACTGTCTTCTGCGATTTCCATTGTCAACATTGTAGAAACAGCTAATCTCAGACATCATTGACTATTAAACTCAAATTTCACTGGTAATATTTTTTTTCTTGATCAGACTCTTCTAGACCCATCTGTATATTTTGTTGTAAAATCCAGCTTAGATAAAAACCTTAAGTCAGGTTAGCAAATGAACACTAGATTTAATTCCTTTTCACCTTTGATGTCTGGAAAGGGTTCCTTATCTTTCACCATCCCAAAGGTGACATCTAGTCACATCAAGGTTTTTGCCTGAACTGTGTTGGCACACAGTGGCCTTTCTTCACCAAGAACCTGCCATGTCAGTTTAGACTCAGTAATTTCCCACCCACGGAATCTCACACTGTCTCAACAATATTTGTTCTCTCTGGCCTAAGCTGTAGTTAGAATTGATTCCAGTCTCTCCCTCACTGCAAACTTCCATTTTAATACCTTTGGTTTCAGCAGTCAGTGGGGAAAAGTTCAAGTTAACCCTTTTTTACAAATGCAGAGAGATATGAATGGTTGAGACAATGGTTCAAATCATGGTACTCAGTGAAACATGGTCATCTTGCTTTGATTTTAGAGAATAGTGATGTTATTTACCTGCCTTTGTTGAGTCACTAAATAGCAACATTAATACTCAGTAGACTGAAAGTTTTGATTTGAACCTTCAATTGTGACAACTTGTCTATCATAAAACTGTACTGTGGGTTGTTCATGTAGAAATCAGAATAACTAACATAGCCTCTGATGGTATGAGTATTGATACTTGTATAGTAATGTGAAATACTACATGTACGCAATAGATACAAGCTATCAAAATGTTGATAATAGAGTGAAAACATTAGGTTCAAGATAGGCAAAGAACCGTGTGAAGATCTCTGATGTACCATTAGCAATGTCTGAAGATATAGTTAGAGAAAGTCTAAGGAAGAAGGAGAAAGAAAGCCAGTTGATGAAGGATCCAGGCCCTGCTCAATAATGGTGTTCAATTAGTCATTTCTTCCCCTCTTTTGGAAATACCCTGTAAAATAGATACAATGGGCAACAGCTAAAAAAAAAAAAAAGTAGATATCTGTAATCTTAAGTCAAAAAAAAAAAAAACCGCCAGATGCAGGTAAATTAAATATGAAGTGATTAGATCAATTCACCTTCAGATAACTTGTCTGTAAACCATACCTCCTTAAAGCAATATGTGTGCATCTGAGAAATAGACCCTTACTTGGAATGTCATAGCTAGACATTGTAAACCTTCTTGGACCTTATATTATATCATGAGTTAGTGTGAGAAACAGTTCTGACCCAAGAATGCAACATATAATCATAGTTTATGGAAGCAATCTGGTTATAAGACAAGAGGAGTCATATTCAGATGGCCCTGAAGTTGTTAACAGAGATGGAATGATTTTTTTAGAGAGAAATTTATTTTGCAGAAAATGGGCACCACCATAACTGGTCAAACTGACATCTGGCCATTGACAATGTAATTCAAGAGGAGGTTAATAATCTCACCTCCCTATATATTGGTTCAGAAAAGATTTGTTTGTTTGTTTGAGATAGCATTTGTCTGCATCATTGTATATGGTTCTGAGCAGCCGATTCACGCCTCCTCAGATGTGCTTCCCCACACTTAGCTGGGTCGGGCCTTCTTCCTACTTTGCCCCCGTCCTTACCCTGCCACTCCCGTGGCCTCAGTTCTAGACTTGCCATGGAAACAAAATGAAACTTGACATGAAAACAAAATGAAATCCATAATTACGGGGTTCTAAGAAAAGAAATTGACACAGATTTATTGATGAAAATTGGAACATTTGAATATGAATTGAATAAAAGGTACTATTAGAGTATTAATGTGAAATTTCACAGGTGTATTAGTGGTTCTGTAGTTACTTAGGAAGAAATATTGTGGTGAGAATGATGAGAACAAGGGATCTAAAATTTGAATAGATTTTTAAATTTGCTATGCAGAATTGTTATCTGCACATCACTAGAACATAATCATGTTGAATAACTGAAATTGTATTCCTAGCAGTTAGCAGTTCCCTACTTTCCATGACCTCTAGCCCTTGGCAGCTTTACTCCTTTAATGAGATTGATTATTTTTGATACCTTGTAAGTGCAATCATAACGTATCTACCCTTTTGTGGCCACCGTATTTACTGAGCATACTGTTTTCCAGGTTTCTCCATGTGCTGTTGTCTGTTCCAGAATTCCTCCTATGCCAGGATTTCTTGAGTGATACTAAATGTCACTTTGATAATAAAGTGTACCAAATTTTTATTTTCTCTAGTTTTACATACATCTCACTCTTACATGTCTAGTCTATTTCTGCTCCATGATTCATATCCATCTGACCCAAGTTTTTCTTTTTTCATGAAACTGGAAGAACAGATTAGCAAACAAGGAGTAAGTGGGCTCGATAACTAGTGGAAGGCTGGATTAGCAATTAGTAGTAGGTGGGCTCAGTGACAAGAACCGAAAGGGCAAGTTAACAAACAAGCGGGTGTGCTCAATAATAAGACTTTCATTCTCTTTGAAGTTTCAAGGAATGAGAAGGTAAAATGAGAGAGCAGTCACACCTAGATATGAGATGATATCTGTAACTACCCTAAACTGGGCATTTGAATATTAAAAATGAATGTGTTATTTTTACTAACCCAGGAGCTATTCCTTAAAGTCAAAGATTTTTGAAAAACAATGGTCTTTATTTATATAGGAGAGCAAAAATTTGACACCTTAAAATAATGTGTGTGTATATATGTGTGTGTATACATATATACATACATATACATGTATGTATGTATGTATGTATGTGTATATATGTGTACATTCTATATATTTTTTTGGGGGGGGGGCAAAAGTTTATTTCATAGGAGGGTCTCTCAAGTTTAGGTGGAGTTTGCCTGTAAAAGATGTTTATCTCTAGGAAGATTCTGCAAGAGACTTTCCATCACTATACAGAGAACAACTAATCTTAAGTCTTCATTGGGGGAAAGTGCATTTAATATTTAAATCTGTTTTAACAGTCACACCCATGCTTACTTTCCCTATTTACCTCTCCTAAGTGACCTCCTGGTTTTGTACCCCAAAGTCCTTTATCTTAGCTGATGCTATTTTGGATGTACCTGAAGCTGAATTACTCATTTTTACTGAGTTTTGAGGAAATCAGTTCTGAGGATGGTCTGGTGAGAATTGAGCACTTTACATCTATATTAAAATTATTGGCATCCATTAAGTCAAAACTTCATTAGTCAAAACTACTGAATAATCATCTCCTTCTTAGGAATATGTGTCTGTGAATATATATGATGAATGAATAAACTATATGTATGTATAAATGCAATTTCAATTATAACTAATGCTATGCACAAGATGATAAGTATATCAGCAAATTAATAGTTTGGTGTTTGGTGAGTTTGGTGTTACTATGGTGTTATTATATTCATAGATATGTAGGTTCTCTTTTCCTTTAAGGGGTGATAGAAATTGAATTTTTAGCATGCTGAATCTAGTCATTTTTGTAGTGTGATTTTTTT
>NW_004567135.1:1090982-1164007 GCF_000260355.1 Condylura cristata | reverse complement strand
TGTGGGTCACCTCCAGGGCCAGGGATCTAACTCATGCTGAAGTGGCTCTAGCTTCTTAGTGCTGTGCTTTAACCTACTGCACCACCAGGGAGGGCCCTAATCCAATATATTTTAATAAATTGGTGCAGTAAATGAATGAACTGTTGTCGTGTGAGATCACTTGGCACTAGAGTTTATGTTAAAGGCAACATCACTTTAAACTAACTCTTCACCATCTGTTGTATACTCCAATTTAATAAGACCATAATTTATAATTGCAATAGCAGGTAAGAGATGAATGATTGAAATGCAAACTTATGTGCTATATTCAGCTGAACACACATCTGTTCTGTTACCTTTGGAATATTAGATTCTAATGGGGAGGCACTCCCCTTTCCTCACATACAAGGATAGATTTTGAAAAGGAGAAAGTAGGAATTATTTTTAAGGTAATTCCTTCTAAAAATTATGATAGTAATTATGATAGCAATCCATTTAATAATAAATGAAATTATTATTTACAATAGTTATGGCATTTATGGAAAATGTGAATTCATGAAAAAGTTGCCAAAGTTACTCCTCAAGAAAGACCAGTATTTTATTACATTGTATTTAGTTCGACCCAAGTAAAATTTCCAATAATGGATCACATGTTTCCCACATTAAAGGACAACTTCTTATAGTTTATTCAAACAAATGTAAGGAAAATGAGACAGTCTCAAATTAGTAAATGCTTTTTACAACAGGCATGAAATATAGAATAAGTACAAAATTTATTCATCATGGTTTGATATATATTTATAATTTTATATGTGAAATTACTTGTAGAAAATTTGTTCTATAAAGATCTGTAGATTCCAGCTGTTCTTTTGTATGTAATATCTAAACTTCTGTTTACAATCTAATTTAATATAAACTAAGGATCGTGGAAGTTTATTACATTCTCAAGTTTAATTGTTAACTTATGTTTCCCTTTCTCAGTGTGCAGACACATAGACACACACCTCATGGTTCTATGAGGGGAAGATACTTCAGAGCTTGACTCAGCTGAAACAAAGGGTAGGAGCAGTCGGACATCAGAAGTGCTGTCTGGACTTGATTCAAGCTGAGGGAGAGTTAAGGTTCTGTTGAGCATTAGCTGAAATTAAATTACAAACAACTGCTAAAGTATGCAAACATACAAGCAGGAATTTTGCAGAAAACATTGATCTGTCTCATCCTTCACCACATACCTTTTCTTCTGATCAGAAAGAGAACACAACAAGGTTTTCACTAAAATTTCATTTGAAAGATTTTTGACTCCCATTTCAATAGATAAGAAAGTTGCAAGTTACCATTTCTCCTCTAACAGCAGGGAAAAGTTAAACAAACTGAAAATCAACATTTCAAAGTTTAGCAAAGAATTGAGCCCCCAATATAAAACACCACCTTTCAAACTAGAGAGAAAGGTGAGAGCCAGTACTACAGGTAACTTACCTAAGGCCTCTGTAGCTGGTGGAAGACCCTGATAGAGTCATTCCAGTCAGCTCCTGGAGCTTGAATTTAAATCTCCTGGGGACTGAGTCTGTGGTTTTGTGGGTTTCATCTCCAGAAGCGCCTCCTCCTTCTGGTTCTCATGGTGAAGAGCAGAGACAAATCTCCTTATACTTGACCAAGAGGCTAAGAAAAATAGCCACCTTGATATATACCTTGGGAAAGTGTGCTTTGGTAAAAATCTTCAACTTCCACAATAATGGCACAGATTAGACAAAACAACAACAACAACAACAAAAAACTTTCCTTACATTTTATCTCACATGGGAAAGAAGAAATCACACAACTCCAGCTGCCTCTAATGATCCTGTCTCAATTAATGGAAGGAAATGGAGAGAAACTCTTCTGAAGACAGCCCAGGCACTCCCCACATGCAGTTCCTTACCATGATGTGAATAGGCTTCTGCGGTACATACTCATTTATAATGAACATTTAGGTCCACAGAATAGTGTGTACACACACATGCATCAGTCTTATTCATAAAATCTCAAAACTGGAATGGCCAAGATGACTTTCAGTGGGCCAGAGGCTAATGTAAGGTCCATCCATCATGGAAGGTCAATGCATGATGAAAGGAAATGTGCTGTTGAAACCACAAACAGACATGGACAAATGCATGTAGCCACATGAAAGCAGTCAGCCTAATGAAGCTGCTGCTGGTGTGTATGTGGTAGGGAGGGGAGCTCTCTCACCCTTTCAGGCTCTTCTTGGGCTGGACAAGCAGTCAAAAGATCATGGGATTAACTAAGGAAAAATCTGTTTAACCCTATGTGTATGGATGATTTATATGGGTGTGGTTTCTAAAGAACCATTGAATAGACCCAGGAGATTCGTCCTGAACTGAAGAACTGGAGCCATCAAAGAGGGAAACTTCACATCACAAAAAAGGGGTTGCTTTCTCCTAACTCTGAGTAAAAATAAAATTCTCAGAGAGAACATGTTACAGTGATAAACCTACAACTGGATAAGACTCACTTGGACATCCCTCTAGATCACAGAGAGCGATGCATGATTCATGCGCTAGGATCTGGCTAAAGCTTAGGAGACACACAAGCAGCCTCACCTTGGTGGAAGTATGGTGGCAGCTGCAGCCAAGGATGGGCTCCTGCACTGCTGAGACACCAGCAAGTAGGCAAGCAAAAGACTAGAAATGAATAGGCAAACACATACATAAATAGACATAAATGATGAAATAGTTTGTTCTCAGCATGACTCAGCAATCAAAAAGTCGTTTCTGTTGTGTTGAAATAGGCCCTAGATTTAAAATACTTTAGTATACTAAATTGTGCATTACCTAAAAAGGACTTCCAATCAAAATCCGCTGAAGCAGTTATATTGAATAACAAAATTTTATAGTTTTACATAATAAATTTTACTATATGTTTCATTGACACATAGATTATAGCAAGTATGAAATTTCCTCTATAAAACTTTTGTCTGGGGCCCAGGATTGACAACAAAATCACATAAGTTTTCGATTGCACTTTCTATTAATTGAAAAGGTGAGTTGTTCCTAAAAATGGATTTTGTCAGCCCAAAGGAAAAAAAAAAACTATAATAGAGAGTTTCAGTCATGGATAATCCCAAGCCTGCAGTGTATTTTATATTGAATCTCCGGGCCATGAAAAAAAGAACTGTTTAATTTTAACTATTGTGAACTGCATTAAGATATGAATTCCTCAGGCAAATGGTATTATAATCAAGCTGAAATCATCTTATTTAATCTAATGTCTAGGAAACCAGAATGCTTTCAACACAGACTAATACTAGAGTGTTGACATAAAACCAGGTATAAACCAGTGGAACAAAATAGAGCTCCAGCAATACACCTGGGCATAACAGATGTTCTACCAATGAAAAAAAAAAGGGGGGGAGGAATGTCCTTTTCAAAGATGGAGCTAAGAAAACTGGATAACAACATGCAAAAGAATGAAATCAGACCTTTTAAAAAAATATATTTATGCACACAAGAACTGGGCACAGGCCAGAGGTGCAGGGGGTGAGATGAATCCCCATAGACAGAGTGGGGAGCAGAAGAGCAGATGGACCGAAACCACACTGCTGAGAGGAGCAGCGGGGAGATGAGAGGTCTGCTGCACCCTATGGGTCACTCCCTGGCCAGGAATGGACAAGGAAAATAATACATATTTGTATGTAAATATTTAAATACATAATATACACATACAATTCAGTCTTAAATTCTGCCATTTGTAGCAACAGGTCTAATAATATGCTACTACATGAAATAAAACACACAAAAGGACAAATATTACACTGTTATTTACATGAGGATCTGAGAGTCAAACTTAAAAAGTCAGTCGGGGGTTGCTGGGCAGAAGTGGGAGGGGATTAATGTATCAAACAAATGGCAAAAGTTTTGATTATGCAAGATGAATAAATAAGTGCCAGAGGCGTACACATAGTGCCTGTCACTGATAATGCTTCGCTGCTCACTGTACAGATTCCCGGACAGTGGATCTCAGTCAGGTGCTCTAGCAGGGAAACGTAACAGGCAGCGCATCTATTTGTGGCACAGCCTGTAAGGAGGGGAGAAATGAACCCCCACGCCTCCTTCCTTAGACGCTGAAAACTCTGACATAGTTTGACAAATAGTGTACCATGGAAACGATGAGGCATAACTGTCAAGACCCCCAGTTGGCTCTAACTTATTATCTCCAAAAGAGTCTTCTTAAAACCTGTAATCTCACTCTGAGAAGCCCGAGCAACCACTGATGACATGTTAGGGAACTGTGGCTGCTGGCGCCTCAGCTGAATGGGCGACTGGTGCCTGTCTGCTGCCGGCTGACCGAACATGTTCAAAGTTTTAATCCCCAGGGTCTCACCCAAAACCAAGAGAAGCCTAGGAACTTTCTAGTCAATACAGAATTATGAAACAAAAACAATGTTTATTATTTTAGCTAAGTTTTGTTATGATTTGTTATACAGCAACTGATAACCAAGCAATGTCAATTATAACTCTGACTTTAAAAAATGCGAGGGCCCTCCCTGGTGGTGCGGCGGGTTGAAGTGCAACACTAAGAAGCTAAAGCCACTTCAGCACGAGTTCGATCCCCACCCCAGAAGTGACCCACAGGGAGCGGCAAACCTCTCCTGACCCACCCCCTGTTCCCCTCAGCAGTGGACTTCGTCAGTCCACCTGTTCTGTTCCCCATTCTGTCTCTGGTGGGTCCTCTCACTGCCCCTGCACCTCTGGCCTGTACCCCAGTTCTGTATGCACAAATAAACCTTTAAAAAATACAATGAAATATTTTCATGAAAAATATTTGGGAGAGTCTCTTTATACATTTATCTTCCTCTGCTATTTTCTACCTCTTACTGCCCATTCCAAACTAAACCTAGGTGCAAGGAACTGTAACTCTGGAATTGTTATGGGTTAAATTGTATCCCCCTGCCAAAAAAAGAAAAGTAAACATTTATTGATGTCTTAACACCTAGTCCTTGTGAATGGGACCTTATTTGAAAATAGTGTATCTAGTGAAGATGCCATTGTCCTGGATTAAAGTGGCTCTTAATCCAGTGTGAATGGTAACTCTATAAAAAGAGAAGGACCTCCCTGGTGGTGCAAGGGGTTAAAGTGCAGTTCTATGAGGTCATTGTCATCCACTGCAGCACAAGTTCACTCCCCCACCAAGAAGTGACCTCCCCCGGGTACAGCAGACCTCTCTTGATTCCCCACTGCTCCCCTAAACAGTGTTTCTCTCAATCTACCTGTTCTGCTGCCCACTATCTCTGGCGAATCCTTATAGACCCTACACCTCTGGCCCGGACCCCAGTTCTGTATCCATAAATAAATCAAATCTTAAAAAAAAGAGATACAAAGACAGACAACAGGTAAACACCGTGTTACAATGGAGATAAAGATTGGAGAGATAACGCAGACAAGCAAAGAAACGCGAAGGTTTTCTAGCAGTCACCAAGAAGCTGGGAGAGACAAAACAGGTTCTCCTTCCACGTACCAGAAGGTGTCAACCTGATTTCAGGCCTCTGTCCTCCTGAATTATCAGCATAAATGTTATTTCATGCTACCATATGTGTTGCATTTTGCTCTGGTGGTTCTAGGAAAGGAATACAGGGCCAAATCCAGCCCAACCACCTGTTTTGTAAATAATTTTTATTGCAATGCAGCAAATTGTGTAGTTAATGGCTGTTTCCATGCTACAGTGGCTGCCTGAAAGTGTGCTACTGCTACTGTGACCTACAAGTGGAAACTATGTACTCTGTGGCCCTGTAGGAAAAAAAACTCACTGACATTGATGTATAATATGGAAGCATGACTCTGTTCTGTCAGAAATGGACGCATTTCCACTGTCTGTGTGTGTAGACACCTAAATAAATGCCTACAGGCATGTGTATGTAGACACTTATGTACGTACACATACATGTGCATATACATGTAAAAGTTGAAATACTTTACATTCTTTATATTTGTGGTATCTTTCTAGATGGCAAATATTACAATAATAATATTCTATTATGAGGAGAATGCTGATTAATAAAATAAGTTCTCTAGACGTTAGATGATTTGCTTCATTCCCTTAGAGGTGCTGAGATGAATAAGTATGAGTTCTTAGAAATATTTTCTCCTGAAAATATATTCAAATTATAATCCTTTCTCATGAGACAAGTTTGAAATACATTATTTTGACTACTAAATAAAAATGATCAGTTATTTTTATGGTATGTCTTTACACATCATCAAAAAAAAAATTATTTGAAGCCCCAGAATTCCTTTGAAATCATATTTCAAGTCAGTAATATTTGAGATAAACTTGTGAAATTGTGAATTACTCTGATTTAGTAACTCTATATAATAAGGAATAAATATTGCAACATAAAATCTGAAGTTCAGTCAGAATTTCATGAATATATGCAATATTAAAGTAAGGGAAATATGCTATGTAATCCTAATTAATCTTTGTAAGATTGGAATGACCTCCACACTAATGAAACTTGGAAACCCCTATCTAACATTAAGTTTTAGAACTTATGAAAGCCTGTATCATTATATATAAGTTTTATATCTTCTACAAATATATTTTTTCTATACCTCCAAATTTAAAGTATGCTTTTGAACTAATTCCTGCTTCCCTGTATAACTGAATCTAAAAATAACTCTGGTGGAACAAATAATTACAGAAATAGTTCTTTGAAGATAAATTTTACTTTATTTCCTTTGACAAAGTTTCTTTTTTCTATCAAAAAGTAGAAAACAGTATTTCCCCATGTATTAGGAGGAGTTTAAAATGTGTATGTCTGTGTTTAAAATATGGGTGTCTAGCACAGAAAAGAAAGTGGAGAGCATGTTCTAAAGTCTTTGCTCTTATCTTTTAAAAGAGCTCTATTTTCCAAAATTCTAGACTTTGTAATAATGTAATGAATATCTGATAGCAGTTGGGTTGCTCATGTGTTGATGATTTATGAGCAAGATTTCAAATAAGTATCAGTGAAGTAATTGTAGATTATTATATTAAAGAGTTCACATTTCCTCTTTGAGTCATAAATAAGATATTTTGGAAAGTTCACCTTTTACCCAACTCTAGCAACTGACAATTGAAAGTTATAAGAGGGATGAAGAAAACTTCACTTAAAGGAATCTTGCAAAAAGAGAGCTCATATTAACTGGAGAATGAGCCAGCTCTGCTGTCACTAATTATTACCCTACTTCTCTGTCTTCTTTTGTACTAACACTAATATAGGAGGGAAAGCTGAGCTTTCTTTGAATCATGAATGACTGGAAATTTTCCTTTTGTTTGCATTTCCTTAGCAGAAGGGAATTATGACTGTGCATTCTTTTATGGGGGCGGGGGGTGGGGGGAGAATGTCCCGAATGCACTCCACACTTAGCTTTTACGGACTCTACCCCCCACCCCAGACCAAAGAGTTTCAAAAGCCAAGGACTGCAACCCCATAACATCACCACCACTGAGAGGAGGATGCTGGGAGCTGAGGGTGGAGTTCACAGCCGGGCTTGTTGTATAACCAGAGATGGGGCCTCAGGGTACTTGGGTTTTCACCCACCTTCACCGTGCTAGTGGGATCCCAGCTCAGTGGAACTGGTAAGCTGCATTCACCAATTTACCCCTCTCTTTCTCCTGGGTTATTCCTCTCTTTGTCCCCACTTTTGAAAATAATCCCTTTATTAACCTGCTTTGTGTGCCTGCTGTTGAGTCTCACCATAAACCCTTTTTAGCATGGTGGTGAGGACCCACACTCAGCCCTCCCCGTTTCACACTGGGGTTGCCCTGGAACAGTTAGAGTCCCAGCAAGGGTGGTGAGGTCAATGAGACTGACTCCTGAGACTGATTGTGCTGAAAGGGCGGGAGACTTGTCACTTTTTGAATAGCTGCCTGTTCGCAGTGCATTTTGGGAGCATTTTCTTTGGATGATGTCTCTAAACTCTGGAATTAGCCAAGTATCAAACAGAAAATTCATGGCGTGATATTTCCTCTTTGTAAATTCAATGGTACCACATACTATGAAGAGAATGACAAGCTCTGTTTAGTCAAGAGTTGATGAGGTACAAAAAATAGAGACTAAGGCTGACCTCAGGCTTTTCCCACACATTCTGATAGTTTGAGTTCTTCAAATTACTAATGAAGCTTCATGAGATTTGTGGTTTTCTGAGTATGATTTGACAGTAAATAATTTTCGTTATTGTAGATTGGTATAGTACTCAAACTTTCTTTCAAATCTAGATATTATAATGCTCATGAGACAAACATGAATATTTAATTTTGTTTTTGATGTGCAGTGGGAAAGTGTTGAGGCAGATTATGGGAACATGACTTCCAAAAGGATCTGAAAGGGCATAGACACAGCTTAGGGAGATCTGGCTAAGTTGATCATGTGAAGTACCAGGAAGAAGGGGTATTAAATTCAACTCCTTTGTTTTTTTCAACAATCCTAGTAAAAGCTAGGTATTAAGGAAAATCAAGATGCTTGCTCTAGGTACTGAGACCTACAGGCACTAAGCAGGAGCAATTCTACTTCCTGTGTAAAATCACAGTAATTATAATAACTATAAAGACAAAATAAGTGAGGAAATGATGTAGACACTGACTTCTTCCCTCTCTCTCTCCCTTCCTCCTTCCTTCCTTCTTTCCCCATCTCTTACCATACTCTCATCTTATTTTTCCACTTATTTTACTAATCCATCTGCGAACAAATCTTGGGTTTTTCTTCCTCCATTGGAAGGTCAGGTGAAGTCACTAGTCAACACTCATGTGGCATAAATTGGATCTCGGTTGGCAAAGACCTTCATCCATTATAGATACACAATTACTTATCAGCTATATAAAGGTCAAAAATTTAATAATAATCTAATTTTGACAAATGTCGGAGAAACAAACTTTCATACATTGCATATTTTATTTGAAATTATAATGTCCCTTTAGAAGAATAATATACTATGATCTATTAAAATTAATGATATAGCTTTGATCTAGAACATCTTAATTATACCATAGAAGTGTGATAAAATATGTGCAAACACACACATGGATCATTTCAGCATTCCAACAACAACAACAAAAAGGCTATAAAATATGCAAACATCAGTAAGCAGCAGCTGGGTAAGCACATTTCATCACCTTCTTTAAAGACTATAAATTTTAAGCATACACAGATACTGCCAACATTTCTAAGCTCTACAAAGTAAAAATCATGTAAATGGTGCTACACTATTAAGGTACTGTATATGTAAACAATAGGTTTCCAGTAGTATAAAAATATGATCGTATATATGACATGTGTGAATAAATGTGTCTGTTTATGTCTGTTTATGTCAGAATATTAGTAGTGAGTATAACACATTGAAAGTCTCTGTGGGGAGAAATATGTTATTTCTGTGAATGGGAATTAAATTTTCACTGGATATCACTTATATATTTACACACTTAAAGTTCTGTCACATACAGTCACATGAATGTAGTAACCTATGAACAGTTTCTGAATAAAACAATCATAACCAAATATAGCCAGTAGATCGATGAAACAGTCACAACGTGTAAATATATGGTTTATAATGTTTTGCATTATGTAGAGCATAATTACTAAATTCAGAAACATGTTTAAATTTAGGAAATGTAACCAACATGTCAGTTACTTACATTCCTCCATTCAGTGAATTGTTCTTCAGCCAGTTTCAATAGGAAATTTTTCCTTTCAGGAAGAAATCTCGGGAACCCTCAAATATGAATGTTTGAAGCAATTTACATTTAAATTTTCCAGGACTGCAGTATCCCAGAATTATATTTCCAAAACTTTATGGTTTGCAAACAAAGGATCAGATAAAGTCAAACTTAAAAAACTAACCCTGGAAAGCTGATCATAGAACTGAGGACCTCAGAGGAGGCGGGAGAGAGGGGGACAGGAGGAGAGGCAGAGGGATCAGATTGGATTGTGGCTGTTGCCTGGGGTTGACAGTGGTGGCTGCAGCAGAGTAACTACACCGGGGTGGGGTGTCCTGCACTTCAACACATTAACAGCAAAGTAAGCCAATGACGAGCCAAAAAATTAAGACCCAGTGCTTCGTACGCATGTGCACTGTCTCCAGCATAAATTGCCATCTTCCTACTCCTGTGGTTGATGGCTATTATGCACATATGCCTCAACAAACAGGAATATTTTGTAGAATAAGTAGGTGAATAGTTTTACAAAAATATGGAGGTATTAGTGTCCTTTTGGAAGCTAAAGGACATTTGAACTAATTTTCAGTATTATTTGCTGAGAGTCCTCAGTTTCTTAAATCAGCTTGGAAATTATTTAAGCCAAATAAAAGGTAAAGTCATAGCCAGGTGATGGGGTCTCCCTGACCCTCAGTCTTTCTAAATTTCTGCAGGACAGTGCCCTCTCGTAGACTGTTGCACACCCCCTGGGGTAAGCTTGCTCCAAACTTTGTTAAATTAATTAAAACTTTAGAAATCATATTACATTTCACTCATGCAGACCTGTGTGCACTTACATGAAATTAAATAGTTTATTTTAATTTTGGAAACTAATGTTAAATATTCTAGTTCTGTAAGAGGAACAGCTTCTGAACTAGTGGGTGATTCTCATAACCCACTTGATAAGAGGTGGAACTTTGTGGACTGCACCCCTGAATTCCTGGATGAGGCCCTCTGGGGGTGGGGGTGGAGCACAGGTGGTAGGGGTGAAGCAGAGCCCCCAGGGGGCTTTAAATGATGTGACTAAGGTGGTCCAGTGTCTGTTTACAACTTGCTTCTGCCTGCACCCTGGTCTCTACTCCCAGAGAGTCATCTGCTAATGGGACAGAACACATTGGCCTCAAACCAGCCTGTAAATTTGCTCTCCTTTTTTTCTTCCTTCATATGTAAATAATTCTGTCTTTTTTATGAATGGTAGATATTTACCAAAACCATGTGCCAAATCACTGTGTTAAAAACCAGAACAAAAATGAACATGTTTAAAAGGTCTTTCAAACCAAATCATTAAACTTTGTTTGGTTTTTTTCTTATCAATAAAAGAGCAATTTCTCTAAAGTGTGTATCTAATGTTTACACTTACAGAAATTTTCTTTATAAAAAAATGAAAATACAAATATTTGTATTGCAGATGTGGAAAGTTTTAAGCAGAAGTTTGATATGCTATCTGACGAGACATATAATGTTAGCTAGATATATTTGGAATATACAATAATAAGAGATCCCTTGCAGAGAAGACGAACAATACATTTAATTTACATAGTGAAACATTTTTTTGAACACTATTCATCATCTTGTCAATTGCTAGCATGAAAAATAGAATTTAATTTCATATATCCATGTTCAAATTTCTCTTAAAATTAACATTTGAAAGAAAAAGTTGGCTCAAGTATGTAGATACTGGTGTTGGCTTATTATAAAAGATCAGGTTTTTGTTTTCAGGATAGACAAGAACTGTGACCAATTTGGTATTAGTCGCAAAAGAATTCCTTTCTCATCAACTTCTTAAAGAATTTAGAAAGGTAAATATTGAATGTCATTACACATGCACCTAAAACCAATTTGAGAATTAAGCATTCATTAGTATTTTAAAATAACTATAATCATCTTCTAAATGGATTGCATTAATTGATTTAATTGAATATTAAATATGTGCATGATTTAATTGAATATTGGATGTGTTTGTTCGTTTTATAAATCGAAATGCATGAACTGATTTAACTAGCTATTGAGTACTCGCACGACTGCTTGCATAGTGTGGGCTACTCCAGCTCTGCCGTAGTCTATCCAGGCCTCACAGTCGTGTGGTGTTTGGAGACAACGCGTGTGGAAAGCCACTCATCTGGCGTGGTTTACTGAGGAACTAATTCTGTTGGCAAAATCCAAACAGTAGAATCTATAGTTGTGTTTTTTCTCCCCTCATGTCTTTTCAGTTTACTCCATCTTTTCAAAGAAATGTCCTGGCATCTTCTTCCGGGAGAGACGCAGTTGATGACTAGACTTCGTTATCACTGAAGCCAGACAGCGCAGGTAGGAGTGGGGGCATTTCACTACAGTCTTGTTTGAGTGTCACCCTCCCGGCTTTCAGGCTGTCTGAATGCTGTGGGCTTTCATCTCTCTGTGCTGGTCTGGTGTATGTCGAGCCTATGTACAGGTTTGTGGGAGATGTTTTTATGCAGATGTGGGAATAAGAGAGAGGAATCTTGAAGAGCTCACATTTTAATCAGGCTCTAGTCTGTTTCTCCTGTTTTTAGCCAATTTTCTCCTCATACCTGGTGGTACAATTCCTGAGACTCTCAGGATGAGGGACTTGAATTATCTTTCTTCTCATAAGTACGCTGCTGTGCTGGCCACAAGTTTTTAGATTTTTTCAGTGCTGATAAGTCCTTTATTTATTGTTATTATATATTGACAATATTTACTTGCTGTTTTTATAGGCTTATGTATTTTATTTTTTGTTGTGATCACATTAGGAAGTATGGTAGCAGATACAAACAATTTCATCCAATCTGCAGTGCAATTAGCATTCTTTAATCTTATAGAAGGTTTCTGGGAAAGACTTAATGAGAAAAATAAAGGAATATTGTGTAAACTTCAAAATATAAAATCTGATATGCCAGTTCTGAGTATCTTGCTTAATTTAAAGTTTTACTACTTCTTTTTACCAAAATAAAATCAATTTTTGAGGTCCTAAAACTATTTCCAATCATCATTAATTTCTCAAAATTTACGTTATGTTTAAGCCTACTAGCTTTGGTGTGTTGATATTTAGTTACATAAGGGACCATGCACTAACTTACTGAAATGTGTAAATTGAGCCAAAAAAATTCTCTAAAAATCCACATCCAGACCTCCACCCCCAAAATATTTCAGAATGCAAGAAAGAGGTCATTTTTACATGTAATTCCCCTTCTTAGGAAATAGTAAAATGATGCATTAAATTCTCAAGTAGAGAAAGAAACTAGCAAGAAAGCTAGGAAACAGGTTTCAGAGAGAAATGAGGTAGAAGGGTGTCAGGAAGTTAGCTGCCGATCAATAAGCAGCACATGTTGGAGAAAGAAGGTAGTTAAATGAGGACATTAAGGAAGGAGGGTGTGATTTAACACCTTGAGTAACACAGCATGGAGATTATCATTTCACAAGGTTAATCATTTGCTTGGGGAAAAAAGATAGTAGTAAAGAAAATAAAGTGGTACAAGTCTACTAATTCTTTATTCCAGTAAGAACAAAAAGGTTTTAAATACAGGAGAAGTGATAATGGCTCAGTGCTTGAATCTTCAGTAAACTGCACATAAATAGATGTACATAATCGATGATCACAAGGTTGAGTTAATAAAATGCATGTGTATGTTTTGAGGAAAATGGACAAAATAGAAGTGTGAATCTGAGTAGTATGTTTACCATATTAAATCTTTATCTTTCACTAGAAAAATACAATATATGTTTCACATTCATAGATACAATAGATACATTGTTCAAAATCAAAGTATATGTATTTTTTTGAAATATAAAGTGCATTGGGGGGGAAACAGGAAATTGGGGGTTTTGGTCTTAAGAAACTAATCCCTTTTTTCAGTTTTTAATTGTGGTCAAATACCCTTCACAGAAATTTTATCATCTCACCATTTTTCAATGTATATTAACTTCACTTACATAGTTTTGCACTTTGTCACACAACAAATTTAGATTTGTTACCAATGAGGTTAACAGTTATACAGCTGATGAGTTGAGTACTAAATTCATGTCAGTCCACAAACTTCTTAGAAGCATGCCATGTAGCTTGATTAGTGTTTATAGCTGGTTTTACATCAGTGTTAGTTGGGTAGGATACAGCTGTCATGTTTCTGTTTGGCTGGAGTAATGCTCTATTACAATAACAAACAAATTTCAGAGCAGATAATAAAGACTGACTTGTACAGTGAGAAATTTAGAGTTTGGCATTTGCTAAAGGTTTTTTTTTTTTTTCTTGTTAGAACTGTTTGTCTTTAAAAAGTTCAATGAAAGGTCATAGAGGTAATGCATTGAAAAATCAGACCGTGCAGAAAGTGGTTTGGCAGCTGAACATTCCATCAGACATAAAGTCTACCTTGTTAATTTTCCTTCCAACGCTTAGGAGTTATAAATCCTTCCGTAACCATGGGACATCAGCTCTGTGCCCTAATCACTTTTCTGCACCCACACTGCAATATATAATAAAAAAAACTAACATCTCTGTCTGTCCTTGCCAAAGACCAATACATAGTTCCATAATCCTGGTGCTTTTGGACACTAAATCCCCACTAAATTTAGAAGACCCATGGAATGTTGTAGTCTTTAAAACAATGACTATATTATTGTCACTCCAAATGATGGTAAGGAGTGATTTATTAAAGTTGCAACAATTTGTTAAAGTATAATTGGCAAAATGTTAAGATATTTAAAGGGTGCAATGTGATTACCTATATGTATATGTTGTAGAACTGTTCTTTTCACTGCGTTACTAACACCTCCATCACCTAATTTTATGCTTGTCTTTTACAGAGAGGATGCTGAGTTTTAGTCTCAGCAAATTTTGATAATATAGCATGATGTTAATAAATAGAACCATTGAAATATATACATTTATACTCAGATCTTATTATAACTGAATGTTTCTCCCTCCACCATCTTCAGCCCCTGGCAAAATCTGTTTCTATGATTTGGATTTTTTAAAAGACTGTTTGTGGTAACACTGGTTAATCACATTCTCTAGGTCTCTATGTAACAGGGTACCCAGAATGAACTGGGCCACCTGTCTGTAGGGCCTTACCCGCGCGCTCACAGTTCGATTTCACTGCAGGTACACATGAAATAGTCAATAACGGGTTTATTTACAAAAGGGGAAAGGAATAAGAAACAACCCAGAGAAAGAGAGCAGGATACAAAGTAAGTGGAATACCTTACGGCTAGGCTAACTGAATACAGGGAATCACGAGGTCAGGAGAGCTGCTTCCCCAGCGAGAGAGAGCATGAGATGCAATTGCGCCCTATTTATCCCCCTATTTATGTCCCAGAATTCCTTCCTGCTAGCTCCGCCCTTGAGTCCTCGCAGTTCTCTCCCTGGTACTGGAGTTGTAGTTTCCAGTCACTGGAGTATGGTGTAGGGTCCAGAAAGCTGGAGTAGAGGGTAGAGTCCATAAGACTCTGCAGAGTTCCTTTAGGACATCCTTCTCCTTAACATCTAGGTCACAGGTATATAGTATTCTAATGCCATATCTGTAGATACTACAGCTCACTGTCAAGAATCTACTTCTACTCCCTATGCAAGTGATGCCCCGTAACCACTCTTATTCTCATAATCAAACAACTTAATTTTCTTTTTTTTTGATGACTCATTTGTTTTGTTTGTTTACCTCCAACATAGAAGTGAAATTATATGATGTTTGTATTTCCCCATCTGACTTTTCTCACTTATGACGCCCTCCAGCTCTATCCATATTGAAGCCAATGGTGAGTTTTCACATTTTCAGTGGCTGAATATATCACATATGAGACACGTCTCTCATCTTAGCATATGAGGGTTTCCTTTTCTTAAATTAATGTCATCACTGATGTTTCTTGTTTTGTTACATTAACAAGTGTGAAGAGATAATCTCATTGCAATTTTTATTTGCAATTCTTTAATGATAAGTGATGATAAATGTCATTTCCTGTGCCCGTTTTTCACCAGTTGTGCTAGAGCTTCTTAGAGATGTGTATTCAAATACTCTTCCCATTTTCCAATCTGGTAGTTTTGCTTTCTTTTGCTGTTGAATTATTTGATTTCTTTATTTTTGATTAGGCATGTAAGTGATACCACATACTGTATGTCTTTCTCTGTCTAACATATTTCACTTAGCACCATGCTAAGTTCAGTTATGATATGTCAAATGAAAGGATTCCCTTCTTTATTTTTTTTAAAGGTTTATTTATTTATGCACACAGAACTGGGGTGTAGGGCAGAGGTGCAGGGGCGGTGAGAGAATTCACCAGAGATGGAGTGGGGAGCAGACTGACGAAGTACACTGCTGAGGAGCAACAGGGCAGGTTAGGAGATGTCTGCCACACCATGTGGATCACCTCTGGGGCAGGAAATCAAACTCATGCGGAAATGGCTTTAGCTTCTTAGTGCTGTGCTTTGACCTGCTGCGCCACCAGGGAAGGCCTTTGGATTCCTTTCTTTTCTAAGGAGAAATAACAATCCTCTCTGTGTGTGTTTATGCCATATGGAATAGGATGCATTATTTATCCATTTCACTTATACTTCTGGGCTGATTTCAGATCTTAGTTATCATGAATATTTCTATGACTGTGGGAATACAGGTGTTTTTCTGATAAATTGGTCAAATTACAGACACCACTCTGCCAAAATAATCACATTTCCTTTGGGGTTATACCTGCAGATACTAATCATGGCTCGTTCTATTTTTAATTTATTTTTTTAAGATTTATTTATGTATGCACTCCAGAGCTGGGGTGCAGGCCAGAGGTACCGGGGTGAAAGGACTCACCAGAGACACAATGGAGATCAGAACAAACAAATCCACTGAAATACAGTGCTGAAGGGAGCAGTGGGGGACTGCTGTGCTCTGTGGTCACTCGCTGGTGGGAGATTGAACTCGTTGCCTGCTGATAGCTTGGTAGTGCTGACTTTAAAGCCCACACCACCAGGGAGACCTCATTTATAATTTCTTGATGAGACCTCTTATTTTTCATGGTAGCTGCATTATGTTTATATTCCCATCGACAATTACCAATGTTCATTTTTTCTGCAGCATTTAAGTAATTTAATTTGTTAACTCTTCCCTTTTGGTAATAGACACCCTAAGAGATATAGGTGATAGTTTACTGTGGTCTTGATTCACATTTCCTGATGATTAGTGATGTTAAGCTTTTCGGGGGTACTTACTAGTCATCGGTATGTCTAGGGGGAAAAGTTTCTTTTGGATCCATTATCCACTTTTTAATTGACTTCTGTGGTTTTGCTATTAGTTGTCTGACTTTTATTTCAATATTTTAGATAGTAATTCCTTCCTGGAAATACAGATGCAGGGTTTTTTATCCCACCCTTTATGATGCTGATCTTTGATGTGCAGAACTTTTTGGAGTGAAGCACTTTCACTTATTCGCTTTTGCTTTCATTGTCTTTTCTTTTGGTATCAAAACCAAAAACAACAAAAACCAGTGTGAGATCATTCTTCCTCTCTCTTTTAATGTGGGATATTATAATTATAGGTATTCTATGCAAGCCTTTGACCCATTTTGAATTTTTATATGTGGTGCTAGACTGGAATCCACTTTCCTTCCTTTGCATTGGCTAGCCAGAGTTCCCCACACCATTTATTGAAAAGCTCGTCTGTTCTGAATATTCTTGACTTCTTGGTAGAAAATCAATTTGCTCTACATCAGGCTCAATGTTCTGTCAGTCAGAACATTGATGTTTTAATCAATGTTCCTACCCATATTAACAATAAGGTCATTATAGGTCATTTAGCTTAAAGTCACCGTTCTCAGAAACATCTGGGTGATTTAATTGAGGACACTGCATATTCATAGTTCTACTTCTGGGCCTTTGGTTTTGTGCCACTGATGTCTGTCTCTGTGCCGGCGCCGTGCCGTGTGAAGGCCAGTGCTGCGCAGTGTGGTCTGCGCTCAGAGGCGTGTCGCTCTTGCTTTGTCTTTTCTCTCCAAATATTGCTTGGGCGAGTGTGGGTCTTTTGCAGTTCCATGCAGATTTTTTGCTCTTCCTAGTTCTGTGAAAAATTTTTACTAGAGCTGATTGAATTGTTCAACTGTATCTCTAAGACCTAATTTCTGCCTCTCTTTCCACTCAATTTTTTGGGAAATGTTATTTTGACCAACATCATGGTCAAAAAACAACTTGGCAGTTTCCAATAATAACTCTGTGTTCACTGCAGCAAAGGGGGACTCAAAAAGGACTCGGACAGTCGCGGCTTCATTGCCTCCCTTAGTCAGGAACTCAGAAATTGTGTGGAAAACCCATGAGAAGCTTCTGTTCACCAGACTGCCTGGTGTCGTGTCGCTGGGGAGGCGGTGAGCACAGTGCTCACCTGGAAGGCGACCTGAAAAGACGCTGTCTTCTGTTTCCTCGAGGGAAAACTGAGTGGCGGGCGATGGGCACACTGCTCTGCTCTCTGCTACTCTGACACATTGACGTCCATGTGCTGGCTGTTGTAGTGACATTTACCAACTTACAAACTTACCCTGCATGATTGTCTGTACTCAGTCTACTGTATATCAAATCCGTGACTATTTTAGTGCGTTACAAGTTTGGACTCTTAAGCACTATCAATCTTATGCCCAACTACCCCTTACCTGGTAACCACGGGTTTGCTCGCTATTGTTTTTTTTATAGGCTTATCTTCATTTTTAGAGCCCAGAAAGAAGCTGAAACAATTCAGTACTGTCTCTGTCAGACTTAGCTCAGTTAACAAGATGTATTCAAGAACCTAATCTATGGCTAACGTGAATAAAATAGTGAGGAATCAAATACACGCTTTCGCTCCTTTGGGGGCCCTGTTGTGGACTAGTACCTCTTCAGATATTTTTATTTTGAAATGAAAACAATAGAAAATAAATTCAAGATTTGTACTTCTTTTTTTTTTTTTAAGATTTATTTATTTATTTGTACAGAACTGGGGTTCAGGCAGAGGTGGAGAGGGTGAGAGGATTCACCAGAGACAGAGCGGGGAGCAACACAGGCAGATCGACGAAGTACACTGCTGAGGGGAGCAGCGGGCGGGTCAGGAGAGGTCTGCCGCGCCCTGGGGTCGCCTCCGGGGCAGGCGGGGATCGAACTCATGCGGAAGCGGCTTTAGTTTCTTAGTGCAGTGCTTTAACCCGCTGCGCCTGTACTTCTTTTAAACCCTGATTTGTAATGTACTAAAGCTGAATCTTATGTATCCCTGTACATTCATTTAATGAATCCCTACTTATGTTTCCTAGCAAAGTACATTGAAAATGTTATCATGTTTGTCTAAAGAAAGGAGATTTTCAAATCTGTGACCCCAAACTATGTCTTTTGTGATGATATGACATTCATGTCATACATTCAACTCTCAGAAATACTGACTATATTACTTTTCATGAATAGATGGGAAGTTCTGTTTAACCCAAGGAATCTCTTTATGCTTTTAAAAATAGTGCATTGTGCTTTGAAGGAAGCAGACCTCCAGGAAAAGATAAAATTTCTCCATTCGGGTGTCCAACAAAGACTAGGGACATGCACTCTTCAAAAAGAATATAATCATGAACTAGATCAGCAGTAACTATAATGAACACCTGAGAATTGTAGCTACTAAGTCATGAAAGTTATTGATCTTTTCTTACAAGAATGTGAAAAACATGACTTTGGGTAAACTGTATTGTACTTACTTGATAACTTCTAGAGCATTTTTGATCCACTAGCAGAATAATACTTCTCTATTTTGTCTTCTTGCAGTTATAGTTTAATTTCTCACAATCCATAGATTATTAAAATATTATTTTAATGTTAGTATGCTTATGCTAATTTCATTTCATCTATCCATTTAAAGATAATGTTTCAGCAATATACATTGAAGCATTGAACCTTTACTCCATGTAGAGTAGCAATATTCCTAACTCACAAGAGATAGTGTAGACTCATTTATTTTTCCTTTTACCTCCACATAGCATTTGTTGACAACATTGTATGAAAGCTAAAGCTATAGAGCCTCCCCTTCAGATGCTGTTATCACACCACCACTCCCTCCACCAAGATCCCATTGTCCTCCACCAGAGTCTGTAGCCTCAGTTCTACAATCATATAATTGGGATTTATTATTAGTTTGAGTTATTAAAATTCACTCATTGTTGTTTCCTTCTAGCTTTAATTTATTTTTGGTGACTGCTATTTGTTTCAGTTTTGACGAAGGCCTAATAAAATAATTTTAGATTGGTTGTTATTTACTAGTCTCAATAGAGACCCTTTGACAGGTTTTGGAGTTTCCATGACCACAAACACACTAGACCATATGCTTAGGATGAATGCACAGAAACCTCTATGGACAGAGTATGTGTGGGAAACCTGTTGGATTTCCTGGCTGTTCCCCCCAAAATGATCCAAGAAAAACATATTTGAGATGATTGCAAATAACTTTCCTCATTTTGAATGTCAACTGACATAGTGTAGAAAGACAGAAAATAAGCTTCTAAAGTGTTTATTGTACTAGTACAAGTGATAAAGAGTCTAAGACAACCATGGAGACATGATGTTTAGTCAGATGGAGAAAGCCTCAGAGGAGACGCACTTAACCATCCTCACTCATGCAAATCAGCGAAGCAAACTGGAATTAGGCCACTTTTCGTTGTTTGTTGAACGAAGTACTTGAGATAAGATTTCATGAAAAGACACTTCTACTTCAATGACCCATTTTTCAACTGAAAGCACAAATATTTTGGAAAAACTATGATCCATAAATGGGGCTTTTCAGGGATCATGAGTCTGAGGATTGGGAAACAAGAGGAGGGTTCCAGATAGAATATGTCAGTGTCTAAGGGCTCTCCTGTTGGGAAGCACAGCGACTACAAGAATGTGAGGTAGGATATATTTAACTCACTGTAAATTTGTGAAAAATAATTACAGAATTCTACCTGTCCATTGGCATTTGAAGATAGGATATGGGGTAGCTTTTGTAGGCTAGAAAATTTCTGAATTTAAACACTCTTTAGGATTCAACGGAGTATTCTTCCAAAGAAGTTCAACTTAATTTTTCAGGATGTTAAGTGAATATACCCACATGATATTTGATTGTCAAAATGACCAGCATTTACGCTATAATGTTGGAGTAACTAGAGTGTCATGATGCTCTATGAAATGAAGTTTTTGTAAAATAGAGTACATTGTATAGATTATACATTTTATATATCCCCTGTGCAAAAATAGTGCATCCAATATACTCTGCACCATGCATGTTTGGAAATGTTAAACACACACACACACACATACAGCAGTGCCAAGAAATGATCATTCAATTTTGAAAGGTGAGAGGTTTACTGCCTCTATCTAATGAAAGTTTGAAACAGTTGCAGGAATGTTGTAAAGCCTCTGACTTCCACTGAGTTTAACTACCTATTATGTACTACATTGTTAAACTTTTGGAGAAGTTTAGCAGTGGAAAAATTATAAGAATTTCTTAACTATGCCCAGTTTTTAAAGGCTAGTTCACTATTCTGTCTCCATGAAAACACCCACCCTAGAGTAATGACTCATTAATCAATGCAGTGTATTTGTATTTACAGTGTCTAGTAGATCACTGACCCATAGTAGTGACAGGTGCAAAGAAGATAAAAATTTTGTTATAAAATTTAACTTAAAAAATAAATATTGAACTTTACGCAAAGTTATGAGCGACTTTAAAAATTAAAGGACTATTATTTACCTTGTAGATTAGCTGACTCTATATTTACCCCCATGTTTATATTTTTCTGTGGATGTGGTTTTCTGTCAATTTAGCTTCATTATGCTTTGAAGATTAGATTCTAGCAAAGACAATTGAAAACTGTTCCCACTTAATGAGGAAAGAGGTATTTGGATTCCTGACCTTGAAAATTGTCTACTAATTTCTTTTAGAGACAGATACAAAACACAGTTGAAGATCTCATTACTATCATTTTGCTATTATCAGTAATTACTTACATTAGTAAAACAACTGAGTTCAGGTAAACTTGTTTGCAAAGGTTGGCAATTCCCTGGGCTTATCTTCCTTCTGTTAATTTTCTCATTTCATGAAAATTTCTGGTGCTACCAACATAATAGTGATGCAAATAACATGAACACAGGTTGCCAGTTGTTTGAAGTCTTGCATATTTCAATTCTTAATGGTGACAGAAACAAACACATACTTATGAATTTCTCTTGACAAGCTGTTTCCAATATCTCACAATTGCTATTCTTCCTGACACTCCCCATCCCCAGCTTGGAATTTCAATAGGAAAATAAAACCTATGAAAGGAAACGAAAATCAATCTTCTTTCATTTAGGAACAAATTAAATTCCCCTTCCAAAGTAATGATTTTTACCTTAAAGCAGTGATAACTATCTTGTTGCTTTGTCAAGGTTTCTCACCTCCTTATCTTACACAGTTAACCTTAATAATCCCCTCACTTTCAAACTCTTCCTGACTTATGGCTTTCTAAGTACTTCTGTTAAGCCTGATCTTTTACTTACACTTAGGCTCTAATGGAGTCTGGTCACTTTGAGGATTGCAGATGGATTCTGCTGAAAATCAGGATCTTTGGATACTCCAGAACTGATGTGTTTTTTTTTTTTGTTGTTGTTGTTGTTGTTTTGTTTTGTTTTGTTTTTCTGTTCTTCAGACCTGTTAGCTATGTTGAATGAATTTTCACCATTTTTGTATACCAAGTTCTAATTTTCCTTTTTTGGTCTTCTAATGTTTGACAGAATTCAGTGGACACACTGGGAAACACGTACATAAGAGGCTATAATTCCATATTGCTAAATTTTAAAATTATGCATCTGGAGTGTACAAATTACATTTTCAGAATCTTGAGTACATAATGTGCTTAGCTATTTATCTAGGTGACTACATCAATTACTGACCTAGTATTCTATAATACTACTAGCCATTCAAGAATTAAAGTGCTACAGGTTAATGTAAACATGTTTTAGAATAAGTATTCTTTTTACAGTCTCCCCAGTTGCCATGTGAAAATCAGAAAAAAAATGCTCAAGGTCAACTCACAGCTTTACAACAATCATTGTTTTATTAACAATAATATATACACACATATAAATTTATGTATAGCTGTAAATTGCATGTTTAACTTTATAGACTCCATGTAAGTACAGCTCACAGCTCCAGTGTCCAGCAGCTGGTGGTGGCTGTCTCCCGGCTCTTGCCCGGGTTAGGGGTGGGACACTCCCCTGGGGCGCGTGCTGGACAGCAGCGCCTTTGGCACATGGCTCAGAGGACAGAGGGCGTAAAACGAGAGCGAGAGAGGAGTGTGCTCCTGGGGCTGTGCTCCTGGCAGTGGCAGCAGGCATGGTGGCCCACACTGTGCCTGCTGGGGACTGAGCATGGGCATCTCCACGTTAAGCTGGTACTCCCTCCCAAGAGGCCATGGTGGAGAAAAATATTGTGGAAAAGAGTAGTTCAGCCTCTCGTCCATGGGGTGCGGGTAGCTGGTGATGGGTGGGAGACCCCGCTGGGCTCTGGGTGCTACGATCCATAACTATAAAGCCATAAAGTTAATTCTGAATTAAGGGTAGAAAATTCAGCATCAATAACATATATTTAGAATTTATTTCCTGTAACACACAGAACAGGTAAAACCTGAGGAATGCAAGGACACTAAGTTCTCTCCTACCTGTGTCTTCCTCTAACTGTTCACCAGTCTCAATTACAAGAACGCATTGTAATTTGCAGAAGATTACTGTAAAGAAGTAAGGTATATTTTCAGTAAATAGAAATAGACAAAATATTGCTTTGGATTATATTATGTGCAGTGTTCTCCAGCCTGGAGAGTGATCTTCACCTAGACGTGCGTGCTGCCGCAGCCCCTTCTCTGCTTTTGCACCAGGCCGGCTGACCTCAGCCTTTCAACTGGGAATGAAGGGAGCAGTGGCTGGCGCCTCTTTCATCGTTTTGCAAGGACACAAAAAGAAAACTCAGCAGTGGTCATTCCATGACGAAGTGTGAGAAATTCCCCCCCGTTTGAGTTTATAGCCTCTATTCTCTCCATTGCAGTGGGCACCTTGTCTTCTCGAGCTATTCATTTAAGCATAGTGGTGCATAAACTGTAATGTATCTTTATATTTCAATTAGAAATTCTATCCATCGTCATGTTAGGTATTTGGAAATAGAAGTCACATGAAATTTTATGCAATTTCTCAGTGACCTTGTGTTTTGTTTTTTAAGATGAGCTAAACATTGCAACATTAATGAATGAGTTGGGACTCTCTGGTGGCACAAGGGGTTAAGTCTCAGCACTGTGACATTGTCCGCAGCGACGGCAGCACAAGTTCGACCCCTGACCAGGGAGTAGCCCACAGGATGCAGCAGACATGTCCTGTCTCCTTGCTGCACTCTCAGCAGTGTATTTCAGTAAATCTGCCTGTTCTGCTCCCCACTCAGTCTCTGGTGAATCCTCTCACTGTTGCACCTCTGGCCTACACCCCAGTTCTTGCATGAATATATAAGTAAATCTTAAAAAATAATACGTAAGTGTTGGCAGCAACCTAGGCAGTCATAGAAAATACACCAGAAGGTACTTTGTAGCATGAGGAAAGATATCTGTAGACACTGTTGATTGGTAATCACTCTTTCTGGTTTGCATTTACTGCTTTAAATTCTAGTTTGCAATTATATATTCATTTATCTGTATTATCTAGATCTGTAAACCTTCCCTTTACCTCCAGATATGTACATTGTAATTGTCAGGTAATTAATATAAATGTGGCATAGCATGATACAATGACTGATACTAAGAAATAGATATTTGGTCTTCATCAAATGATAAATGTCCCTAAGTGATAAGAGCAATGGGAACATATTGTGTTGCACCTTTTGGACCTTTGCCATTGTTTCCTGAATCAGCTCTAAAGCAATAAAGGTAAAAGTGTCTCTTGTTATTCATAGCAAGACCCATCTAACCAGAATTAAACTGATGTTAGTGAGATTTATGGAAAACTCCTAAAGAAGCACAGGATGGGCTGGTTGCCAGAGGAACCAACCGTGTGATTAGAAACCAGACTGTGGGGTTTGAGGGGACTGGGGGCTAAGCTATTCCCAGGGGTAGAAAGGACACAGTAGCTCCTGTGTCTCCTCCCCGGGAAGCCCTCTCATCTGACTGTCGATGAACCAGTGGTCTTGAAATTAACTGTTTTCCTGAGTTCTGTGAACTATAACAAATTATTCAGCCAGAAAAGGCCTCTGATTTAACTTACTTTGTCAGAGTTGTAGATGTCCCATCATTGGTATCTGAAATGGTGGAGCACTCTGTAGGAGTGGAGCACTCTGTAGGCACTTAAACTGTAGACCCAAGGCCAGTAGCCTCCAACAGATGGTATCAGAACCAAATTAAGTAGAGGAAGACCACTTGGTGTGCACTGAGGATTTGCTGTTTTTATCATTGATGTAAGAATCCATAAAATGATTCTTACCATTTTTGAGCACCCATTTATTTTGAGTCCTATACACTTTCATGATAAATTGCATCGAATTTTATCTTCTCATGGAAATCTACAAATCAAATTTGATTGACATGTACAGAAATAGTCTATACTAAGGGTAACATTCTTTAAGGAAATCGCATAAGAATCATTGCATGATTGTATGGTTTTAATTCAAGTTTATATTGAAGTTCTTTAAATGTTGATAGAGTTCCAAATGAGAATTCATTCTATAGAACTAACAGATAAAATGATTAGAAAAGAACAGATTGTGAAAACTTCAGGGACTCATCAAAACTCAGAATAATTTAGATGATTAAATTTAAATTAATTAATCCAATTTAATTGCTTAATGGTCTTCTTCCTCTAAGAACATTCTTTCTTTCTTGGTTTCATCATTTCTTCATCTGTGTACACACACACACAGAGTGTGTGTGTGTGTACATATATATGCACATCTAGCTATAGAGTTTTATGGTGAGAATTAGTGATCTTATTCATTAAATATACTGTATCTGGTACTCATGTCACTTTGTAGGTCCCAGTAAGTGATGGCAGTCTTTCATGTCATGCCTAAAACCTCTCTAAACTATGGTTACAGGGTCATCCCATGAAGCCAGGTAGTATCACACATTGAACATTAAAGGTATACCTGTTTTTGATGCAGTGGATACAAGAGGATTTCTATGAGCACTTAGATCATTATTTCAAATAATTTAGAGTCAATTTCACCTTCAAATGTTTTATTAAAATAAATTTTATTACTTTCCTATGTACCAAGAAATTAAGCTCTAGATGACAATATATAAGAACAAAATTTTGGGAAATATATATTTTGCTAAGAGAATAGTAAAAAGAAATTTGGCACATGTCTGTAATCTTAGCAAATCTTTACTTAAAACATTGTTTAATTTATAGATTTTATCAAAAGTGATGGTTTGTGTAAAGGCTTTTCAATGACTAGCATTTTCAGTGTGGTTCAGATATGCATTTCAGTTTCGATTAAAATGAACCATTTTACAAGCTTTTCTTTTGAGCAAAGTTAACACAATGAAGTATTATTATTCGTTAGCTTGAAAGCAGGTTATTCTGTTTGCTTCAATAGTTCAATCCCTTTTTAGAACCATCCAGCTTCTGCCTGTTTCTTCTGCCTAAAACAAGCAGTCAATTTTAATTAACTTGGTGCACATGAGGCTTTGGCATTGTGGAAGCTGGGCACACAGCCAGTTCTCAAAACACCACTGATCAATTTGCATAGAAAGAAGTAAAGAAATGGAAGATACTGGCTTTGAAGTGCTTTGGAATATTATCTTAAAATTGAACAACTGGAAGTCCAAAATTAGAATTTAAAAGCCATATTAACTCTAGTAAAATGCAATGCCATGTTTAAAATTATATGTTTATTATTTTCTGAAACTTTGGGGTACAGATGAATATTCAAGGGATGAAGACCTAATTTAACGTAATATTTACTTGGACTGAAACTGTGAGAAATCATTTAAGTATTATAACTGCATATTGCAATTTTAAAAACATTGAAATAAAAACCTTCTGCTATTTAATATATTCAACTTTCTATTAAAACACACACAATAAGTCAGAAGTGTGTGAATAATTATGCATTATTTTACTGCTGTCCTCTAAATAAAAATTCCACATAACCTTTCAAAGAACTCTACCTTAGAAAGATATTCTATTTATTCAAAACATATTCCTTTAGTCTATCTAAATTTTCCTTTCATTTTTATGGTAAAATATTTTCTACTTCATTAAGAAGAGATCCTGAGAGTCTCAAACGGGACCATGCATGCATACCAACTAAGAGAACAAAAAAGGAAATTTCAATCTAAACATTTTTTTTTACAAATAAAAATAACTTTGTTTCTATGATTTGTAGTTATTTATTTGTAGTTAGTCATTTTTCCTATGAGTAAACGTGAAATTTTTTTAGATTGTTTTCTCTCTTGCTGAACATTTTTGACAATTTTTTTTTTTTTAATTTAAAGCATTAACAGCAGTTGCTAGACATGGTAGAGGAGGGGGGAGCTTGTATTTTTTTCTCCAAGACAGTATATGACTTGTTATTTTTCTGAAATTTCCCTCCTTAGAAAAATTGTCTCTATTGAAATTTATTATTCCTGGTGTCAATGTGTATCACATACTCAAGAATTGAACACGGTGCATTTGTTATTATACCTCCTATATAGGGTAAGGGGAGATGAAGTGTCAACAAACTATAGGAAAATTTACTCAGGTGCATAGCTCCCTCTTTCTGGAATTTAAAAAAAATGTAATCCTAGTCCCTGCTGAAAAATATAGTTTATTTTCATTTTACAGTGATCTGATGCAAACCATTCTATAATTATGTGATACTGTTTGCCATGTTTCAAGACATCCCTTGGTGTTGATTTACATTTGTTTACACACTTCTGGTATATTTTCTAGATGCTTTTGGATAACAGCATGTTGATTTTATTTTTAATCCGTAATGTAACTGCAAACAAGCATGTGCGATTTATACATATGTTCATTTTCTTGTTTTAACAAAACATATGAACAACATATTCATGAGATTGCATCATAAAAGTAACTGGAGTGAAGAGCACAGCTGGTTGCTGGAGGGGTTTGGTCATCCGGGGTCCCAGGAGGCCACGATCATGACTCAGCACACCGCTCACAGTAGGGTGTTCCTATTTGCTCATTGGTGACAACAGGTCAGTGACTGCAGGAGACAGTGATGCGGTCCAAAGTGTTGTTTTTTTTTTTTTTTTCTTTTGTTTTGACACTCCTAAATAAATGAGGGCAGCTGTGGAGTAAGTCCCCTACCCCTGTTACTATAGGCCATACTCAACATAGAAAAAAATCACTGGCCAATGAAGAACGAAATATATGAAGCTATGTGATTTCCAGGATTCCACTACAACCCTACCCTGCCCCCACATCTGAAGGAAGGAATAGCAGCTGTCACTGATTGGTTTGAAAAATTATGTTTTTTGGAGCTCTCACAAATGGAAAAATACAAAAATTAGTTCTTTAGGATTATCCAAGAATGCAGATATTTTCTCCAGTGCAGTGAAGGAAGTGAGAATAACTGTGCCTAAGCAGATCTTAGGGAATTCAGCAGCCTGGTAATTGGCTTGTCTCTCACATCAGCAGGAAGCATGAAGGATGTCCTCCACTCACTTTTACTCCTACGCTCCTGTTTGACCTGACAAAGGAGTCTGAACTCTGTTGACCGAATCATGAAACTTCCTACACACAAACTTATAGTTTATCTTTCTGGTTAATTCTGTGTAATAATATTTTGACACTGATGATGATGTTAACTAGAAATATAGGGGCCACATCATGCAATTCTGAATAAAAATCAAGTCTATTTTACTTACGCATATAAAATATTTGAGTTTTTGTTTCCTAGTAAAAAAGCAGTACATTTAAATTTGTACTTATGAAGTAAAATAGGATTTTAACAGCCTTTATTTGTGTGAGGTATGACTTAACATTTGAAAAAGCTAGAAAAATAGAGAGCAATTCTAATTTTTCTTTAAAAATACAGCTTAATTATTTTTGTCTGTTTTAAATAACATCAAAAATGCAAGCTACAAATACATATTTGTTCTGTATCCAAAAGTTCTATTTCAAAATAAAATTGCAAAACAGTGCTACCCCACTGTGCAAAGGAAATGAGAAAGCAGAGACCATTAAGGAGGACTGTGAATTTATACAGAGTATTTGCACCAAAGACTATAACATGGATATTTCTTTAAAATTCAGTTTAGTGGCACATGCGTTTTGCATTGCTCTCTCTTGGAGATGGTAACTTTATGATGAGGTCTTGAGTTACTTCATCAGACCAAATAATTTTGACATGGATTTTCCAATTTCAGTTTCTCACTTTGTTTTTACATTGACTTATTTAATGATGCAGACAGAATTCACACTAAACACTCTGTGTACAGGAAACACCAGGCTCACATGTGCTTGTTTGACAGCCAGAAGCAGACAAAACCATCGATGTTGTTTGAAGATGCTGGTTCTGGATGTTTTTGCTCAAATGTCTGTTATTCCTGAGGATTAAATAAGACAGTAGAATTCTGTCTTTTCTTTTCACCTCATTCCACGTTCATGCCCACCTACCCCCAAATAGCAATGCAAATAGAACAATGTAGTGGATGTACAAAACACTGTTAAATTTTACTCTTTAAAATGCTGTAAATGGTTAATTTTGTGTTATCACTTTAGTAAATTATAAAGAGTATCACACATGTAAAGGAAATACAGTTAAGAAAGGAATAGTGTACTTGCGGCAAATGATCCCTCTCAATATGTTTTCAAACTTTGCATACACGACTAAACAAGCAACTGACCAGTATAGACTAATCTACTTAAATTGTATATACAGAACTGGGGTACAGGCCAGAGGTACAAGGGTGGGGGGCGGTGGCGAGAAAATTCACCAGAGACAGAGTAGGAAGCCGAACAGGCAGATCCACTGAAATCCACTGCTGAGGGAGCAGCGGGGATACAGGAGGTGTCTGCTGCACCCTGTGGGTCACTCCCTGCCCGGGGATCAAACTGTGCTAAGGCGCCTATGGCCAGCTTTGCAGTGCTGTGCTTCAACCCATTGTGCCACCAGGGAGGGTCCTTAAGTTATATTTTTTTCTTGTCATTCTGTTAAGAATGGTCATAATATAATTCTACGTAACTTTCAAAATAGAGTTAATTAAACTTTACCAAACTCTATAGTAACTTGTGAACAGTCTTGTTTATTTTGGGAGAAGAAAAATGTCTAAGATGACCCTAGAATTATTCCCAGGATCCTACAGTGAGATGTAGTTCATATGGCATCTAAAAGACCACCTAACCCCACTCCATAATAGAGTATATGTTTATGAAGCTAGTCAAATCTAACAGTTATCCTAACAGAATTGTTAGGAATTAATGAAATAAAGATGTTTGAATAGGAAAATGAAAGAACCAATAGCCTTGATCTTGCTTTCTTAAATAATGATGACTTTTAAAGTTTTTTTTTTTTTGGTATAGTGTTGTTTTAAATGAATTGTCACTTGGCTGGTTGTGTGATTCTCAGGATTGATTCTTGACTAATCCTTTAAATTCAACCTTTAAATTCAACCTTTCTTGACTAATCCTTTAAATTCAACCTCCAAGGGTCACCATGGAGTAGCCAGTCACTTTTCTCAAGTACTACCCCTAACTACGGCAAATGAAGTAAATAAAAAGTCTGTCACAAAATGAAAATCAGTATCTATTCAGATTCTGAAGAGAGTTTAGTTTCATTACATGCAACCCGCTGCACAGTGAGTCAGTCCCTGGAACCTTAGTCCTAACTCCTCTGTTCAGTACTTACCAAAGAAGGACTACAGTGGTAATTTAACTTCCTTTCAGCCAACTAAGATGTATATGTAGATCTAGGTGTCTATACATACATCTGCGCACATGCACACACCCATGTACACATACACACACAGGCACAGAGAAACAGATAATCAGGTCTAGAGCTAACACCCGACACATGAGCTGAACAGAAACAGGTGTGCTGGACAGCATTTACTCTGTGCTCTTAGCCCACTAACTCCTGATTTAGGTGAACATTTCATTCCAGAGATGATTCGTTTCTCCCCTAGACTAAGTTACAAACCTCTGTATGCTTGCTGGGACTGTGGCACCAACTATGGTTGAGTCTAGATGAGATTGCCAGGGATTGCCGAGGATGAGCATCGATTGCCTTTTTTATGTTAACTACTCTTACCAGAAGTCAGCATTTGGATAATTCTGTGCAGTTTTCATTAAAGTCTACATGAAGACATTTTGTGGATTCACCAGGAAAACAAGAGGAAATTTAAAAAAAAAGAAGAAGAAACAGACAAACTACATCAGACCAAACAGCGCAGCCAAAGAAACTCTGTTAAAACAAAGACCCCATTTGCGTGGGAGAAAATTTTGCCCATCATACACCTGACAGAGCGCTCATATCCAGACATATAAAGGACGTAAGCAACTCAACAACAACAAGTAACCCAGCCTTAAAGAGAGCCGAGGAAACATGCAGTAAAGTACCATGAGGAAGACGAGGACGCGCGGCGCACCTGCCTCGGGAGGCCGCATGGAGCGCCCTGCGCGAGGGGTCACTGCCCCGCAGGACGGGCTGCCGGCGGCTGTCCCGCCTGCCCGGACGCAGTGCAGCCTCTTCCTCACACCCGTGCCCCTTGGGGCAGCTCTTTGTGCCCGATTGTGTCTGCACAAAGGCCCTTCCCTTTCGTTTTAAAATACTAAACCTGCGCTGTTGGAGGTGTGTGTGTGTGTCTGTACAGAGGGGCACACGTCTGTGTGTGGACATGCACACGCCTGTGCCACCTATGCAGCGACCTGAGGATCAAGCAGGGACGAATGCAGAGACAGGAGAGCCAGCACCCTCGGCCAGCCTGCCGCAGACCCCAGAACCGCGGCAGCCGAGTGCGGACGGCGTGGCCAGGCGTGCGCCACTGTGCTCTGAAGAACACACAGACGTTGCTCTATGTCGACACAAGCGTGAGTGTGATAGAGGGCAGTGCTGCTTTGGCAAGGCTTATGGTGTGAGAAGCTCGGCCGTGACCCCAGGGCCCAGACTCTCGTGGCTGGCTCTCCCGTTGGCCGATGCAGCCCGCGAGAGGTGTGAGCGCTGCGGCGGGTGAAGGCGCCTCGGTCAGACGGCGACTGCGCGGCCCTGCGCCGGGGTGTCGGGGTCCGGCCTGCCTGCGTGCTGACGGACCTGTAGCTAGCTGAGAATAGCAGTGCGTGGGCCGTTAGGCTCCCTTGAATACGCAAGTTGGGATCATTCTGGTTACAGTTCGATGATGAACACGGAGCTGCCAGAAATGCAAATTCAAATGTTTAGTCTCATTTAGTTTTCTATATAAGTCTTACATGTTTTCCTAAGAGTAGATTAATTGATTGAGAACAGCTGCATCTAACTGCAATTATAGAAAAATAAAAGACAAAAATATTGAGAGGAAGCAGTTAAGTTTTGGTATTCTCACGTAAAATTAGAAACGTTTTAATTAAAGTAAAATGCTATAAATACATATTTAAAAAGTTCTTGATAGACATTTAATATTTAGTCAATATATTTTGCATACTTTAGTTGAGATGCAGCTCCATTTAAGAACTAAATCTAAAAACTAATAAGATATATTTCCCTGCCAGCATATTTAAAAAGCAATCAGTATCTTACCTGACACAACTCATTTTGCCCCAATTAAACTGAAATATAATTCCACAAAACCAATTTCAGAAATTGCTTGAGCAAAATAAATTCTGACAAACCAAAAGATCACTGGCATTTGTTTTAATTCTTTAATTATATAGCAATAAGACCAAATCTTTTTGCCATATAATAACATAAAAGCAGATGTAGCAGTCCTTAATAGAGGAGGAATGCCATCCAAAATGAAGTGCTTAAAAAATGCACTATGATTATGCTAAACATTTTACAGTCATGCTTTAACTTGAGAAAGTTGATGTTAAAAGCAGGGGTTAAAGGTGATGTTAAAAACAGTTAACCTGAGGAACCAGTGATTGTTTTTCACAAAATGGATGTTTCTATTCCCCACCCCACCCCCCCACACACACACCCGTCCTGTCCTTGAAATACAAGTTCTGTTCATCATCCCCACCTTGGAGCTATTTCCAAGAGGTGTCCTTAAGAGAGTAAGGAAATGGAATTTATCATGTGACCTCAATGTAAACTCAACGCTCTGGCAAGCAGGTGCAAAGATCGCCTTCTCTTGAGGCTGCTTCAAGACAAGCCTTGCAATTAAGTCCCTCTGCCCTTTAGAAAATGCTTATCCTCCTATCTGGAGTGTCTTCCTCATTTTATCAGTTGCTTATTACTTTTCATATATGGGGTCCTCTTTGTGAACCAACAATTTGAAATTTTTATTTTCAAAATTGTGGTGGAGAAAATGAATCTAGAAATACGCGCTTTATAAAGAAGGTATTATTCTACTAGTATTATTTGACTTCAAGGTGAAAAAAATAGAGGAAACTTACATATGGTAATTGATACTGATGATTGAAAGGCAATTTAAAATTTTTTTGACTTTCACTTTAGTGTGTAGTTTACTATTCTACTCTTAATAGAATTATGTCAGTGATTTCTTATAGATTCCCATAAAGCAAAGAAAAAAGTACTAATGCTTTGAGGTTAGTAGAAACATATTTAAATTAACTTAAAAATAATGTTTTACTGGCATCTAGTTTCACTAATGAATAAAAGTATCAAATTCTTGAAGGTAACTGGAGTTTTAAAGAAGAAAGATTTTTTTATGGCCAAAGTCATTTACAGTCATCTCTGTGAAGAATGAGATTGATTAAACTCCATAATATCTAATGATTTCTAAATCTTTTTTAAAAAGGTAGGGAAAAATGTTTTCTACTGTGTTTTGCAGAATTTCTCAAATGAGTATTCACTCTAATGGACATTCATTCTTCTAATATGAAAGGCAAACCCAGTGCTCTAATATACATAGCATATTTCCATGATACTTGTGGTAGACCTTGCTTAGGATTTAATGCATTAATAAAACAATAAAAACCTTCTGAAATTGTTGAGCCTTATTTTATAATATGTACTTGTATAATACATATTATATCCATAGACATTGGGTAAATGTTCTTCCAAATACATTATGCTTGGAAGAAAACGTTATGTTGACTGATCATAAAGTAAGTTATGTAAGTATTTAGCAGTATTTTCTAGTATCAATATAATGTAATTTGTAACTATGCAAATAGTTATATATATAACTATGCAAATACAGTGATGTCAGAAACCTTAGCAAGACTAAGTGCCATATGTTAAAGAACAGAATTTTTACTTTGTGCGATGAAAATACCTAAAAGACTGATTTCAAGAAGGAAAAATGATTTTATAATAATGTATGGTATTTTTTTAAAGATTTATTTATTCATACAGAGCTGGGGTACAGGCCAGAGATGCGGAGGGTGAAAGGATTCACCAGGGACAGAGTGGGGAGCAGAACAGGCAGATCGACGAAGTACACTGCTGAGTGGAGCAGTGGGCAGGTCAGGAGAGGTCTGCCTCGCCATGTGGATCTCCTCCGGGGCAGGCGGGAATCGAACTCACGCTGAAGTGGCTTCAGCTTCACAGTGCTGTGCTTTAACCCGCTGCGCCACCAGGGAGGGCCATGTATGGTATTTTTAATGATTAATGATAGAAAACATGATTAAGTGTAAGATTTCATAATAAAAATTAAAGTTCAATCTCACAAAGTGACAGAGGAAAGCAATATTTAACTAGATAATAATAAAATCTTATCAAAATGGCTATGTAGTCAAATCCTGATTGGATAACCAAAAAGACAATGTTTAAAAAAACAGCAAACAACAAATAGAAATACTGACCTACCTTAACTATAATTTAAAGAATTGAAATTATAATATATAATTTTATAGATGACTATGGGCTTACTAATATTTCCCAATTTCCAAAAAGCCTTAGATTCCCATTTAGGCTCTGGGAGTCTTTCATACATCCATTTTAGTACTCCAGGTATCTCAAAGGCATTTAATCTTTTTTTTTTAAAAAGATTTATTTATTTATGCATACAGAACTGGGGTATAAGCCAGAGATGCAGGGACGGTGAGAGGACTCACCAGGGACAGAGTGGGGAGCAAAACAGACTGACTGACCAAGTCCACTGCTGAGGGGAGCAGCGGGCGGGTCAGGAGAGGTCTGCGGCGCCCTGTGGTCACCTCCTGGGCTGAGGATCGAACTTGCACAGAGGTGGCTACTGCCAGCTTGCAGTGCTATGCCCTAACCAGTTGTGTTATCAGAGAGGGCCCTGGCACTTACTATTCTTAACCTCTTTTATGTGAATTTATGGCTATTCCAAACTTTTATCTCTTACAATGTTGTTAGCTGACCCCAAAATAGAAAGATCAAGTAGCATTGCTCCCTCAGCTGTAATTAAGCCACAGAATGTGGGCTCTGTGGTGGGTGAGTTCTCCCCCACCCCACCCGTGACCCTCAGGCCCCCATCCACCAGTTTCTCCCCCCAGGGTGTGAGCTGGAGCAGAAAGACTTGCGATCTTCATGTTCACATATAGACAGGAATTGTCTCGTTTCTCAAAGTAGGCAAATGAGGGTGTGTCATTGTATACCTTTAATTGCTGCCAAACCCTTGTTAATATTCTGTATATTTTCACTCATAGTATCCATATTTTCACTTAATCATTGAATTGGTTAATCACAGTTTTAATTGCTCATCTAATTCTAACATCTATTATCTATCATTGCTTGTGTTACTTTACCTTTTCTTTTTCTGCAGGTCACATGTTCTTGCTTCTTTTGCTACAGAATGTACACTTTGGTTTGATCCTTGACATATGATGACCACAGCATCGAGAGCCTAGATTATGTTGTCTTTCTGTTAGGGTGCTGGCCTTTGCCACTGTGGACAAAGCCAGACACGCCTGTGCCTTGTTCCGTCAACTTCTTGTTCTCTCTCCCAGCCGCACTTTCCGTCGGCACTTAGAGGAAAGGTTTCCAAGGCAGCAGCGAGCATTTATGTGATGCTGCGCTTCTTTCACCCTCAGGTTAAAACTTAGAGCTATTAAAAGCAGCTTTCATTTCTTCTCCATTTTATACCTTGTTTCTATATTTTGAGGTAGGAGGATAGTGTCAATGCCTGTTAATTTGTCATGGATAAGATGGCAGCCCCTACTCTGCCAAGTTTTGGGCTGGGTCAGACATCTCCTAGGAAGCCAGGAAATTTGAATCCAACTGACAGAATCGTGGCACTGTCTGTGCAAACTTTTTTCTTAATATTTAAGTTCACATTGCCCTGTTCAGTTTGCAGGATCAAATATCAGAGCACTGTGTATCCTGTTATGCCTTGGATTTAATAATATTGTTTCAGGAGGAAAACAAGAGTTTTCCTTTCTCTTAAACATGCTTCATATCACTGCATGGCTTGGGGTTGTTAATGTAAGTGAAAGTGGCCAAGTGATTAATCTTTTTCTAACTAGAAAGACAAAGCTAAAATGCCAGCAAGGTTTGATACAGCTGTAATGTAACCAAACTAAGATTCCCTTGCCGATATGAGTGAGATCATATATTTAAGTAGTTAGAATTGAATGACTTTGAATGGCAGCTTCTAATTTTTTTTTTTTAAGATTTATTTATTTATTCATACAGAACTGGGGTACAGGCCAGAGGCTCAGGGGCGGTGAGAGGCTTCACCAGAGACAGAGTGGGGAGCAGAACAGGCAGATCGACGAAGTACACTGCTGAGGGAAGCAGCGGGCGGGTCAGGAGAGGTCTGGCTCGCCATGTGGTCTCCTCCGGGGCAGGCGGGAATTGTACTCATGCGGAAGTGGCTTCAGATTCTCAGTGCTGTGCTTTAACCCGCTGCGCCACCAGGGAGGGCCGGCAGCTTCTAATTTTAAGGACCAGTCATAGACCTAATTGTGTATATTGATTGTAATTTTCAATAACAGCCTAAGTCTTGATCATAGTATTAGGTTAAAAATAGCTGTGGAGAGGCTAATTTTTTTAAAAATATTTATTCATACAGAACTGGGGTACAGGCCAGAGATGCAGAGGGTGAGAGGATTCACCAGCGACAGAGTGGGGAGCAGAACAGGCAGATCGACGAAGTCCACTGCTGAGTGGAGCAGTGGGCAGGTCAGGAGAGGTCTGCCACGCCATGTGGTCACCTCCAGGGCAGTCGGGGATCAAACTCATGCGGAAGCGGCTTAAACATCTTAGTGCTGTGCTTTAACCCGCTGCGCCACCAGGGAGGGCCCGGAGAGGCTAATTTTTAAGCTATTTATATTCTTGTTCAGTTAGTTGATCCAAAAATTTAAAAATACATCAAAAAACATGAATTATTATATCACAATATCTTTTTAATGCTGAATCTTTTAAATAGGGTTTTTCAGTGCAATGATGCGAGTAGCATGAACTTTACATAGTAAATTCCTCTTTTTCTGTGAACTCAAAATTTTTTTTTTAAGATTTATTTTCTCATACAGAACTGGGGTACAGGCTAGAGATGCGCGGGGGTGAGAGGATTCACCAGAGACAGAGCGGGGAGCAGAACAGGCAGATCGATGAAGTCCACTGCTGAGGGGAGCAGCAGGCGGGTCAGGAGAGGTCTGCCACGCCATGTGGATCTCTTCCGGGGCAGGCGGGGATCGAACTCATGCGGGAGTGGCTTAAGCTTCTTAGTGTATTGCTTTAACCTGGTGCGCCACCAGGGAGGGCCTGAACTCAAATTTTTATGTTCTTTTTAGAAAATCTTCCTGGGATTTCTATCATGAAAGCTAATAAGTATGTCATCTCAATTATCCAAGGCCAACAACCTTTTTCCAATTGCCAGGGAAACCAAAATCAGAGGTCCTCTCGGCCTAAATTTTTTCCTGCATATATATAACTCACTGGTTAACCTTCTTTGACTTTGTTATTTCTGACAGAGAGTAAATTTATTATTTGTGGACATAGATCATGTCTTCAAGGAGATAAAATTTTCATAGTAGGACATCATTAACACAATGATATTATTAACACAATAAAGTAGTTTAAACTAAGTACTTAAAATCAAACTTCCCTGGGAGTCAGAAACAAATTGCAAACTAAATTTGAGTTAGTCTTCATTTATAAAAATGTATGTTAATGAGTATTTATTGACTGTCACTTGGGTAATACTTTTGTAAGGATATTTTTAATTTTTTACATAGTCCATAGAAATAAATACTATAAGTCTCAATTTGTTCATGATGGGATTTTTATTTCGAAATAATTTTACTGGGTTTACGCAGAAACTCAGAGTACTAGCTGGAATTTATCAGTACTGCAGCTTTAGAGCCTACTCTTACTAGCCACAGTACTTTGAAGTGTAGGTGAAAATTGATCCTGTGGCATGAGAGAATCAGTGAAGCTAAAGCGTATCGCAGGGCTTGGCAAGTAAAGAGCTGTAAAGAGCTGATAGTAAATGCTTCCCGTATTTAAAGTCATTGAGCTTCTGTAGTAACTATTCAGCTCTATGATTGCATTAAAAAATGGCCTTGGACCATACACAGGTCAGCGGGTGTGGCTGCGTTCTGATAAACCTTCAGTTACAAACCACCCCCACCCGGCAAGTAGTGGGCCGTCTAATGCCACCTCCACATCTGGGATTATTGTTTTAGTCTGCCAAGAGGAAACTCAGTATTCTGGTTTTAAAAATACAACAGAGCTCTTTGTACTCTACGTCACAGATACAATTTCATACCCCAACTCATGGTGCATATTCTAAATTCAGTAGACACAATGTCTAATGGTATAGAATCCATCATATTTTGTGATATATATTTATATAATGTATAAATATAAATATATATATATATAGTGTGTATATACATTTAGAAATGGATGTTATTAAAATGTTTCTCATACAAAGTTTACAGTATAGCCATAGGTTTAGACTATTATTTAGTGGTGATATTGATACTCAAGGATATTTGAGATACTGGAACTACTGAAAGACTCTGCTTTAGAAACAAACTTCATGATGACTTTGCTGCTGATACACCCCAAGCCCTGGGCAGCTTTGTCTCAGGAACAGAAAAAGACTGAAAACAACTATGTGCGTTTGCTAGAGCTGCTGTAACAAACTACCACAGGTTGGGCGGTTTACATTTGATTCATGTCTCAGAATATTCTGCCTTTTGAGAGGCACATGAGAGAGATTTTTTTTCCCTATGTATAATATCTTGATTTTGGAAAATACCTAGCTGTGCAAAGAGGCAAACACATTTGTTGTATGTATCAGTGATTCTAATTTACTTTTTCTTAATATTTGAAGAGGTGGTAATTACATGAACATAAATGAACTGACCCTGTCAAATATATTACAGTAAAGACTCTGACAACACTGAAATGATGTTTTTTTAAACAGATTACTAGCTTAAAAAGTTACAAACTAAGTTACAAACCTCTGTATGCTTGCTGGGACTGTGGCACCAACTATGGTTGAGTGGTGGTGAGATTGCCAGGGATTGCTGAGGATGAGCATCGATTGCCGTTTATATGTTAACAACTACTCTTATCAGAAGTCAGTATTTGGATAATAGTGTGCACACAGTTTTCATTAAAGTCTACATGAAGACATTTTCTTCATAATTTTATTTCAGAATAGTGTCAGCTACACAGAAGAATTGTTCCTCTCTATATACCTTATCCCCATCTTCCACTGTTAACAATTTTTTATAGAAATCGTACTTCATCAAAATAAGAAATTAATGTGGATATAACATTATTAACTAAACGTGGGCCAGTTTTTGTTTGTAGATGATGATAATGAGTGAGCTGTGTTCCAGATGTTGACAGAATTCCCTTGGTAGCAAAAGGTGTTTTTTTTCTCTTCCAGGAGACATTTTGTATTTTTTTACCTGTTTTTCAAATAAAGATTGCTCAGACTTTACTTGTATTTTATGATCCTCGAAAGAGCAGTGTTAAGGAATTTCATTGAATGTCCCTCAGTTTGAGTTTACCTCATATTTTTGCATGATTGAACTAAAGTTATTCATTTAGGGAAAAATACCACAGAAGGAAACTTCTGTTTTCATTTTTTTTCCATTGAGGCAAAATTGATATACATTGTAGGGGAAAACTTGGTTCTCATGGTCTGTAATTGAGTCACTCATTTGCTTAACTGTAAAATACATGTAAGCTACTCTCAGAATTGCAAAATTATAGGCTTGGGAAAAAGAAAATGAACCAGCAGGAGTGTGTTGTTTGTTTTACCTAGCCAGACCTCCTATCTGAAAATGACATCAACAAGTTACCTTCTTCACTCTTTCAGTGAAGTGATGTCACACAAACGAATCAGTCCACTTTCAGTACCCTCACATCACGTCTTATCTGGTGCCCGTTGGCTTCTCATTGTGCAGCCTGCCCACGGGCAGTCTCTGGCGTGGGCCGCCGCTCCGTGAGCTTTCATAATTAAATGCACAGTGCGTGCTTTGAACCACAGCATTAACAGGATGCTTCCAGTGTAGGAAGATTCCCTTGGAGATCCCCTTCATAGTAACTACTTTCTCCCCAGTAATCTCTGTTAAAACATTTTTTACCCTAAAATGGTGAACACTCATGTGTCCTGCTAGAAAATGTATTCCCTGATGTTGGGGAGCTGAATTTTCTGTAGTCGTCAGTCATATTCTGCTGGTCAGTAGTGTCATCCAGGTCACCTGCAGCCCCACTGGTTCTCTTCCTCCTGTTCCTATTAGTCATCGACAGTGTCGAGTCCTATGATTGTGAGTTTGTCTGTCTCCTCTCGATGCGTCACTTTGTTTCGTTTATTTGGCAGCATGCACTTTGTGTGTGTCATACTGCTGAGAGTCGCTCTTCCAGCTCTACCTCAACTTATATTTCTTGTCCGAAAATCGATGTCATCTTGGATACATAGGCCCATTCCGCTTCGTTTTGTTAGTCTGGCTAGCCTGCATGGCCTATTTTATCATCGTCTACTTTTAATTGAGATATACCTTTATATTTAAAATAGGTTTCTACCACTGACCCAGAGTGGCCACTGACCCAGAGTGGCCAATTTTCTTTCTTTTCTCTCCACCCTGTAAGTGAAGGTTCTCTTTCCATGGGGAAAGAAAAGGAAACTGATTCTTGGCAGAATTTCAACAGTGGCTACTTTTCTCCTTCCCCAGCTAGTACTCCAAATGATCCTCCAATGATTACTTGTAAAGTTGGTGGAGGAAAAAGCATACATGGAGATACAAATTCCTCTATGTCTGTAGCACCTTTAGGCTACAATTTCTCATGCTATGTGATGCTTAAATTAGCCTTTAGTTATTTGCTTAAAATATAGATAGCTGGACATTTGCACCAGCTGATAAAGGCGCCTCTGGCACCCATCCTGGGAGCTGTGCTGGGTATCCCTTCTCCCTGCAGGCACCTATCTATCACCTCCAGATTCCAGGTTTGTTCTGAGACTTACATATTAGATTTTCATGACTGTTGTGACAAATTCTCACAACTGAGCGGCTTACACAACACAGTCTATTATTTTTATAGTTCTGTATGTCGAAGTCTGACACAGATTTTATTGGGCTAAAATTAAAGTGGCTGGGCTGCTTCCATTCTGCACTCTGGGTTGGATTTGTTTCCTCATCTTTCCAACTTGAAGAGGATTTCCCATTTTGGAGGGGTCATCGCCCCTGTACTTCACCATCAAAGTTAGGGAATGTGAGCCAAGTCCTCGTGAGACAGCATTCCGTGTCCTTTTCCCAATTTACAGCCGTTGTGGTGACACTGGCTCTCTGCCGACAGTTGTGAATGATGTCTTCAGTTAGCAGCTGCACTTCTTCTCCAGGTAATGGTTTCACAGGTTCTGGAATCAGGAGATGGGACCACTTGGGAGGGACCATTATTATTCCTACCACAGTTGGCCCTCTGACAACTCACGAATGGTGTCTGTTTCAAAGAAAATAGTTGCATCCCCTCCAGTCTCTCTTAAATGAACAGTGCATTATGCCTGTGGACCTATGTCTATGGATGGGCTTAAAAATTGGTATTTTTTTTCTGCTTTCCATTTTTTTTTTAATTTATGTGGAGTTTTTGTTTTTGGAAGGAAAAAAGGTAAATAATAAGGTATAAATTGCCAACAATGAATTAAAATGTGAGCAAGAATTTGACTTAATGTGTTGGTATACTGGCAAACCATTTGCTGAATACATTTGACTTTGTTACATTTTTATGTTATATCATTGGGCATACTTGGTATGAAGACTGTCTGCTTGCTACATATCCATGGAGTTCGGTAACGTCACAAGATCCCCGTTTTTATGTCTGTCTTACCAGGAAAGAGGACAAAAATATTCAATACTCTGTGTAAAACATCAACATCAAGACATTTATAAAATATCTTTCTAGCTCTGTGTATCTGAATACCTCTATTTTATATTCATTGTGTAGATTTTATGTAGCTACTAGAAGCTATAGTCATGTCTGAGATAATACATTTTCATCCAGCATTTAGATAATTATTCAGATCATATAGAGCTCATAATTGAACTACCTCAGACTTTTCAGTCAGCATGGGAGATATTCGTAGTTTATCACTAACCTCTTCAGAGTACCCTGCAAGGATAAGTTGCCTGCCTTCACCACCAGTTATTAAAAGACAATAAAGGCTGTCACATACGAAGATAATTTAGGACAATGATCACTCATAGGAGTTGGGTAAAAATAGAAAGAACAATTTTCCTGAGGTGTGGAAAACTGAGAAGGCAATCATGAAAAGGGGAGAGCATGGTATTAAAGATACAAAAGAATTTTTTATGAATTTTAGCTCACATTTCTATATTTGTATTTGGTATAGCTGTAGCTAACATTGGTGAGTTCCAGGGTGCATCCGCAGAAGGCTAGCCAGAGTCATGAATCTGTTCTCTTATATATCAGAGCATTTTATAGCCATCTCTAAGTGCAGAAATGGTAAATAAGAAATCCAGAAAGAACATAGCCAAGCCAGAACTCTGCCTTCGTTCCTTAGACATACTAAAAATACAGAGCATCACTCATTTTGGCCTACAACTCCCAGATTTATAATCTTGCAAATTATAAATTGTAAATCTGTACATTGTAATTTCACGTGGATTAAACAAATAGTAACACACGGGGAAGGCTATCTATGCCATCCTGTTTCTTTGTAGTTTTCTGTCACTCTTCTGCGGGTGTCTGATGTCACATTATCATAATTGTCTACTCGGTTTCTTCAAAGCGCCGTCGCTCGGAGAGCAGGAGTTCCTGCTGGACAGCTTAAGCCATCGCTGTTCCCGCAGATGGCCCAGGCCGCGTCCTGGTCGCCGTGGGCAGCCCAGAGGCACGGCTCTCCTCTGTCCCGACGCACTTCCCAGCCGCGGGGCTCCGAGGCACCCCGAGTCCTGAGTCGCGGTCTGGGGCCTTCTTCCCCTTTGCTGTCCCGCCCGCCGCCCTGCCCCGTACCTCAGCTTTGGAGGTAGCTTTCCAGGGTTTGGTTTGCTGTGTCTGGCCAGTTGCTTGGTTCTCTGCAATGACTTAGTGCAGTGCTGCGGCATTTGTCTTTCTCCTCCCCGCGGTTCCAGCTGGCGGTACCCCTCCCTCCCACAGCCTTGGCGATGGCAGGAGTTCACCTCCGTCACAGGTGAGTAGTAGCGCAGTGTGCAAATCTTCATCCACACACCTTTCACAGGGAATGGATGTTTTCTCCAGAACTTGGCAACTGTAGTGTTGCCTGTTTGACTGGGCAGGGAAATTAAGGCCAGAGGGAATTTTTCTTTTTCTTTTAAAGATTTATTTTTTTATTCATGCTGCACTGGGGTACAGGCCAGAGGTGTAGTGGTGGTGAGGGGACTCACCAGAGACAGAGCGGGGAGCAGAACAGGCCGATCCACCAAGTCCACTGCTGAGGGGAGCAGTGGGTGGGCCTCAGGCGAGGTCTGCGGCGCCCTGTGGGTCACTCCCTTTCTGGGGCTCCAACTCCTGCTGAAGTAGCTGGTGCTGCAGTTGGGCCTGCAGTGCTGCACTTTAACCCATTGCACCACCAGGGAAGACCCCTAAGGGAACTCTTCACTGGATGACTTTAGCCAAAACATTACTGAGAGTTTGCTGTTTATTAAAAAATATAGTAGATAGAAGGTCACCAACCTGATGCTTTATAATGAACAGAGTGCTAATACAGATACAGTCACTAGTTAAATTCTTGGTTGATATTGTAATAAGGTACTTTGGGACTGCTAAAAGTTCAGTGTGACATTTTTTAATAGTACATCATTTTCAAAATTGTGTAACCTGTGTGTCTGAGAAAATCTTAAATATTAATCTTTACAAATTGCAGTTAATTTTTTGCCAGCAAAATCAAACTTGCTTTAACACTTAAACATATGACAAATTCATAATATGAAAGAACCAACTGTATGATGATTTTGCATAGGTATGCATTTAAATTATTAGGGACTTCTGTAATTCATCATCACTCATAAATGGAGTTTTAGATCTAAATTAGATTAAGATCGATATTAATCTTCACATAGCATTTCTGTATGAAAAAAGAGAAATGATTCTTAGGAGAGCACAAATCTAGTTGATTCAGTAAATTTTTAGAGAAAAGGCTGGATGATTTATATCTGTTCATTGGCTTGTGATGCAGTGGTCTGTTAGACAGAGGTAAGTTAGTTTAACAAGCTAACCTACTATATGGCACCTGTAAATATGACATGAAGCATTAATAGGGTATTTTGATTGCACAAGATTGAAATTAATGGGTTCTCAAGGAGCTTTTATAGTGCTTGATGGTTTAACCCTACTAGTGTAGGGTTAAAATACATGTTGAGCTTATTTTGAGTTTACTCTCTTAGCATCATTCCAGGACTGCAGGATACAGTCCTGTGAGTTATTTTGTGTGTGTGCTGTGTTAGTCAGTTGTGTTTGGTTATCGAGAGTCTACATATGCAATAAATTACTCAGTAATTGACTCATACTTTTTCCACTTAGCATAGTCACCTCCAGTTCAACTCGTTATCACAAAAGCAAAAATCTTTTTCCACGGGTAGTAGTATTCCACCAAGTATGTAATACAAATTCTACATGCAGTCATCAGTTAATGGCTATTTAGACTATCACCCTGGCTTCAGTATTATGCACAACACTCTTTGGAACAGAGGGATGCATATATTTTTTTTAATTACTGATTTCATATTCTTGGGATAAGGCCCTACCTACACATGGTTTTGCGGAGCATATGGTATTTCTATTTTCAGATTGTTGCAAATCACCATAGTGTTTTCCAAAGAGGTTGAAGCCATTCACATACCTACAGTGCATGGAAGTTCCACGATGCCCACACTCTTGACAGCCCGTTTTGTGGAAGTCTTCGAAAGAGGCTCTTTGACGGGTGTTGGTGCTGTGTCGCTGTGGTTTGGCCGCATTCGTCTGAGCACAGATGAAGCTGAGCACTGTGTCTGTGTGTCTCTTAGTCACCGGTGTAACTTGTTTGGAGAAGGGTCTCTTCATATTTTCTGCCCATGTTTTCATTTTTTTGTTGTTGAAAAGCATACATTTAGAACTTAGTATGTATTATATAAATATATAAGATATCACATATTTATATATGATATAATATATAACGTATATAATATGCAAATATATGCTATAAAAACAAGTTAAATATGCTACTATATTACCGAATTTTAGTAAAACAGGTCTCAGAATTATTAGTGGGAAATTTTGCACTTTCAGTTCCCTGTTTTTTTGTGTAAAGAATACTGTCTTCCTCAAATTGTAGCAAGCCTTAAGTTGATAAAAGCAAATACTGAAAGTCTTTTTCTTGACATTTACTTACATATTTTCAGGGTACAAATAAGGTAAAGAACATCTCTTGCCCCCATTTTTTTTTTTCAGACTGGATCTTGAAAACACTTTGGGACAGTTCATATATCTAAATGCTCTCTGAAAAACATTAAAATGCCATCTCAGTCCTTGTTTAGACATTATTGATTTTATATTACAAGTAGATGAGAGGTTCGCTTTGGGAATTCTGTGTATAATTGCTGCAATGACCTCGCCATTTCATGCTACCCAGGGCAAAAGCCATTGATCAAAATCAATGTAAAATATACATTTGCCTTCCTGAAACTTACAGGGCAAAGAGCCAAGGAGGTAGAGGACAACTAGCAGGAAGGAAGAATTTTAATAATGTGATAGTGGAAGAAAAAGCAATTGCATCTTTAACGAGCTCTCAAATGCGAATGACCCACATGATTCTGAATTCTGGAGCTGTATGACTTGTGGACAACAGAATAAACAAATCAATAACTTCTGAAAAATCTCAGTGTTTCTGAAGAAGGACTGACTTGTGTATTAATGCCCGGAATATGCCTTCCAGAGCTGCCCCAAACCATGCTGCTTATTTTGAGTCCAGGGCTGGGTGAAAACATACCCATGGCAAGGCTTGTATTTTCAGTGTTCCCGAGGTCCTTCATTGAAAAGCACAAACACTCAGCACTATAGAAACTGCTTGATTTTAAAATTTAGCACTTTTAATTGCAAGCTGTAAGACTATACCCTCAAGGTTCTCTATTATACAACTTGATCTGTTCTAGTAAATGTCTCTGCTAAATACTTAATGTATCTAAATTTTAATTATTTGAAATTATGTCATATTTCATACTAATTTCTTGTTTCCTTATATCAGTTAGAATAGAATATATCAGTTAGAATATTGAAGAGCAGCCTTAAAATATTAGAGAACTACACTTGTTTCCTGCAATTTGCCTGCTGCTCCCAGTTTTGCTACCTACCGATCGTATGTAAACAGGACACCCAGTCTGCACAGATCATTCACATCCCTTCATCAGTAGAATAACATATATGCTGCTCAGGATGCCATCACATCAGATGACACATTTCCACATCATACAATTTTGCGATCATCGAGCTGTCAGTTTGTTTTCTGATGTATATAAGGAAGTTTGCCGTGTGTTGAAATTTGTTAGCACAGTTAGACATAGATTGTTCTTCCCAGAAATATGATCATCCATGTGGAAATGAGTTTATCAGAGCCCCTTCGGGGGAGGGGGGGAATCAGCATTACACCAGGGTGCTGAGTACTAATCTTAGATTTGCTTAGAGTGGTGAAAACTGAAGAGTGATAACAGTGGTTGTGGGTCCTGACTAGGGTGAGCAGAAGTTCCATCCGGCCTTCTGTTTGAGGAATCCAGGACATTGTGTTGTGCATCAGTAAATCCTCTTAGTAGGTGGAATATAGCGAGACAACTACTTGAAGCTAACATAGGGTGCTTAATCTGTTTGGAGTTTCCTTTTCAGCAGCTTTACCTCTAAGAAGATAACCTCTCAGAAATAGGTCATATGCCCCTTTCTCTGACCCTTTCATCAAATATGTGAGGTACTTACTCCTTACCATTCACTTACTAGAGAAACTTAAGGAGGTTAAAAGGGTCAGTGTCTCAAATGAGATTTACTTAGGAAGTAAGAGATAATGAACTAATAAATAATTTAAGCGTTCATGTTGTATAATGTACATGCATGCATGAATGTATGTGCACTTATATATTTGGTGTGTGTGTGTGTAAATGTGTATATGGATTTCCTAAGTTTGGTCAGTTACCTTAAAAAATTAGTTTATTTGGGCCCTCCCTGGTGGCGCAGTGGGTTAAAGCACAACACTAAGAAGCTTAAGCCACTTCCGCAGGAGTTCGATTCCCACCTGCCCGGGAGGTGACCCCATGGCTAGGCAAACCTCTCCTGACCCGCCCACTGCTCCCCTCAGCAGTGTACTTCATCGATCTGCCTGTTCTGCTCCCCACTCTGTCCCTGGCAAATCCTCTCACCCTCCGCATCTTTGGCCTGTACCCTAGTTCTGTATGAATAAATAAGTAAATCTTTTTTAAAAAATTAGTTTATTTAACCTAAGCAGGAGTCCCATACATAATGCATTTAGATCCACAAATTACAGGAATTTTAATTCTATTCAGTTGGACTTCTTGATAAATTATCAACAGCTAAGTCAAAATTTACTTATTTAAATGTCCTAAATGTTGAAATAAACAATACTGTATACATTTTCATCATTTTATTATGTTATCTAGATATGCTCAATTATTATCCAAATAATGTCCCTCACAATAGACTTTGGTGGTGGATTGTGGTGGCTCTCTGATGGTGGGTGTCACATAGTAACAACATCTGAAAGGGATCATCTTAAACCCTAAGATACAAAGATTGTAAGTAATGTTATCTACATTAAAAAAAAAAAAAAAACAACTGCTGTTTCTGTTAGAACCTGATGGGAGAATAGGATGTATCCTCTAGGAGACAGCGGACTTAGAAAGCATGAATGTGTGAGGGCTGCCATGTGGAAACTCCAAGTAGAAGTTTTAAGACTCCTTGCACCCTATCATTGTGCCCCTTTACCCTCAACTCTAAGCCAAACAGTTCTCCAAACAGGCTGCTTAGTCACTTCTGGAGTGAGGTAGGAGCTGAGCAGAGACCTGGAAGCAATAAACATGTTACTAATTGAGTCTCAAAATTTGGAACTCAGTGTTTTTCCTTACTAGAGAAATGTTTGCCAAAATTATAATCATAGATGTAATTTAGTTGTTTCTTGTATACAAGTGTACAGGGATTAGGGATACAACAAGAACAATAATTCTGAAGATGTGTAGGATGGTTGCAGAAGCTACTGTTAGACATTAATGACTAGTATTTAGTACTTTGGTCTTCCATACATTGCAAGGGGAGTGTAAATAGATACATTTCCAAAGGGTAATTTTCAGCATATGTTAAAAGTAGTAAGCTGTAATGTTTGGTATAGTAATTCAAATTGAAAGAAAAAGATTAGCAAAGTAGAGAAAACAGGGCAAATCAATTTTTGTGAATTAATTTTTGAAACAGTCTAATGTTCTAAAGCAAAAGTTTGTGAAAATAGTCACCTGCAAAGTGAAATATTGTTCAATTATTAACATAATAGTCTGAAGAAATATTTAATGGTAAAAATGTTTTGATCAGCAAAAGCAAGATGTAACTGTAAGGCTTGACCTCAGTTCTTAAATTATAAGTATATACACAGTGATAGGATAATAATAAATCTTTTCCACAGTGGTTACTTATGGCATAGTGTAAACTTTTTAAATTAACATGTATTTTTATACTTAAATATGGAAAATTATTATGAGTTTTATTAACAATGTAATAAGAGGGGAATGAGGAAAATCTTTTTCAGAAACATAAGCTTCAAAATGGGCTGTGAGTGGGAAGAGCAGTTTACTTGGCTTCTCCCACACGGTGTTTTATTCTCTTTGCATATAAAGTGTTAGGACCTATTGTATCCTCATCTGCATACTCTTAATGCTACTTTAACCAGCTTTGAAGATGGGCAGTGGTGATGTCAAATCAAGGAATTCCAAATCTTTAAAATTAGATTAAATGCAAGTTTCTTAAATATATTATTACTCTCTTTCTAATTAATGCTGAAAGAGAGACTTCATGGCAATCACATATTATTATGTCAGTAATTCTCTAGCTAGGACTGCTGATAATTATGTTCCAATATGACTTCCTCTGAGATATCTCCCAGACCATTGATAAACAGCCAAGAAATAAAAAAAAAAATCAGGAGATTAACAGTAATTATCACTAAGTGGTTTGCTATTAAATTAATTGAATAAAAATTAACTGGATTATGTATGATCTTCATCAGCTACTAGAGTATAATTTAATTAAATTGTCATAGTCCTCATGCAAAAATGAATGTTTGAGCATAAACTGCTTTTAAAACAAGAATAGCAGAATACTAATCAATGTAGTCTATACCCCCAAACTTAAGCTGAAGTCTTTATCAGATAAATTACAAATTTCCCACACATTAAAACTACCAGACAAAAGTGTTGAGCTCTAATCATCACTTGAAGACTTTTCAAATATTATTACTCGATAGGAGCTCAGTTAGCATTGACTGAGGAAACCATGGTTTCCTCAGTCAATGTGTGCATTGAAGAAAATCTACACTTTTAATTTTGAATGATTTTGAAGTTTTCAACTAACCCCAGAGTGATATTGTGTTAACTGTTTTCTATATCTACCCTGAAAGATACTTGTGTAAGTGACATACTAACTAACAATGTTCTTAACTAACAATGATTAATCTGATTAAATGATTAATCATGATTGGATCTGAGGTACACGTACACTTGTGTGGTGGGTGTGTGTGTGTGTTTGTGTAGGCCTGCCCACACACACCTGTGCCTGCACCCCGGGTCACATGCACACAGTGGCCATGCACACAGTGGACACTCACACTATTTTCTGGGCATCTGCCAGGCAGCCATGTGGTGGCTGGTGCTTTCCCTGAGCCAAGGACAGTTTCTCTTCGCTTTTGATTTTCTAGTTGCGTGAGAATGGTTTTGTAAACTGACATACCTGATATATTAGTTAATTTATGGAGAAACAGAGTGAATGTTCGACATCTAAACGCTGAGTGTTATATGTACACACAAACTGGAAGCTGTTTTGTTTAATAACTAGACTAATGTAAGCATTGGCCCCATCGGATCTTTCAGTTTAAGGAAAATATCAATAACAAATGTTTATCCCTCTTAATCCAAGTGTAGTTGCTATTTTTAAAAAAAAAAAAAAAAAAAACACTAGGAAGTTTATTTCAAAAACTGACAACATGCTGTTGCTGTTATTTGTTTTTGTTTTGCTTTTAGAAATATATTGAACTACCTGAGAAAACAAATTCATTCGCCAGGCTTGCCAGCTGTTCTCTGGCCTCCATGAGAAAATAACTTTATAGTTAGAAGAAAATTCTGCTTTATTAAGTTTGCTTCAAATTGCATCAAATGTTAACAAAAATGGCTCCAAATACCTAAATTGGGAGCTGGTGTTGCATACAACTTAGACTGGATATTAAATGTTTAATTTAAAATGTAAGCAGTAACTATTGCTGTCTTTAAAATATTTTAAGACACATGTGACAGTTATAGACACATATTTACACTAGTGATATTTAACTATTATTATTACTAAAAGTTATATATATATACATGTATATATAGATACAACACATATATATGTGTGAAGTTAATAAATGTGTTAATTTTGGATTCAGGGAAATCCACCTTGTGTCATATATGTATGTGAGTTTGATAAAAACCCAAATAAAACAAATCTCTACAGACATTAAGGATCATACACCCTAAACACTGACATTGCACCTCCATGATATAACATATTATCAATAGTAAATAATATCAAGTCTGTCTAAATATTCTTCCCTCTCTTATGGAGGTAAATACACTTTTTACTTGATTTCCAAAAATAATAGTATAAGAACAGAATATACTAAAAAATGTTTCCTTGTAAGATCTGGGTGGGGGGGGGGGAGAGTCTTGAATCTTATCCTGATGCTTCAGCACAGTTAACAGAAAACAACAGAAGTTAATGTTTTCTGCATATGTTTAATGAGTGATTTGTTTTGTAGTTTCCACATCATGAGTTATTTTCTAAATAAAACATGGGGAAAAAAAAAACAAAGAAAAACAAGGGCATACACACTAAAATACTGATGCCAAAATATGCAAAATTAAATGATAAAATTGTTTCTCCAGTACTACACAGTTTTCAAGGATGAGATTCTGATTCATTGCATTATTTACAATGGCCTCATTGTGGAAACAGCGTAAATACTCACCGGCAGGGCAGTGGATTAAGAAAGATGCAGTGTAGATACATAATAGAACATAAATCAATTATAACGAAGGATGAACTTTTGCCATTTGCAAATTTATTTTTACTGTAAAATATGAGTAAACTCTTCAGTGTGTTTCTGAGCTGTGTGAAACCACTGCTGAAGAACTAGAACTTGTGGTCGCCCTGGTAGAACAGGCTATGATGGCATCTTGGGCTGATAGGTTCACCTTCTGACTCAGTATGGAGATATTTTGAGTAAAACCTTTTTAAGTCTTAAAGCAGACAGCATAATGCAGTTTCAGTTTACAGATTTCATAGTCAGGCTGCCGAATTCACATCATGTTCTTAATCTTGTCCCCTTTGGAAAGGACTTTCCTCCTAGGAGAACATGCTGCTCAGTCTGCTGTTGGGGCCAGTCCGCAGCTGATGAGCCGGAGGCGGGAGACGCTTACGCGCAAATTAGTCCTGCGGTTGGGCTTATTAGTGCGTCTGGACTTGATAATTACTGAACATTGACTATCTTGTGGAGCTAAAACAGTTTTATTTGTTTCATTTGCTTATTTGTTTTCTTTAAATAAAAGAGATTGGGAAAGTGTTGAGGACGGCCCTTATTATTGTTGGAGGCAGAGGTAAAACTAGACAAATAAGGAGGTTTCAGAGAACAGGGGAAGCACCAATAACAGTTTTATAATTATGCCCTGAGTCTTGATTGTTTGTAGTAATAGTTATATGCAGATTTTGCAGATATACAACCTCTATGTTGGGAATTCCTCCAAGGGGTCGAACTTTACTGAGCGCTCCTTAATGAATACATAAAGGGCACCTATTCCTTTCCTGGAGGAAGTCTTCCTGACACCGTCCTATTTTATTTACTTCCGCCTACCCTCTGTCATATTATGGTTCTCTTAAAATAGTTCATGTTTGCTGGGTTTTGTGTTCCTATACTTAAAGAGCGTTTTAAATAATAACATTAAATATAATACAGAGGGTTAAAATTCCTCAGGGATTGTGTGAAGTGAATCCTTAGTTTTCAGACTCGTTGAAGCAATTCTCTGTGGTTCACCATTTACAATTTGTTCAGTTTAATTTACCACAGGATGTTACAACTCAATATTAGTTCCCAGGGTCATGTATTCCCTGTGTAGGGAAGAAGGCATATAGATAAAAAGAAATGCTAACAGACTCCTCAACTTTAATGTTACTTAAATACTTCACATAGTGAGGACAACCGAGGGAGCTACACTAAATAATCAAAAAAGACATCACTTTGTGGCATTTGGTATATTCACCTGTGTCATTTGCTGAATAAATATTTCTCTACTGGAAATGTAAATTATATCCATAATGCTTCTTTTGTGGACATTACAGTGTAACAAGAGATGTTGCACATGAAGCAAGGTGTATATATAGAAGCCTTTATGAGTAATCTACCTTAAACTTCAGGCATGGGGGGAGCTATAGCTTTGTGGTACATCTCAGTGTGGACTTCAGGCAAAAACTCCACACAGTGAATATGCTAAAATTCTTCCTTGATATCTTGGCAGTTTTACTTGCATTTCTATGGAAGATTCTACTTAGAATATCTGAATGCACATGATGTACATGAATTGTATTATGCCACACAGACTTGAAAATATTATTCAAACTACCAAGGTTATGAAGCTCAACACACCTAGAATGAGCTCTCTCTAGCTATCAAGGGATGATTTCCTTGATTTAGGTATTTTTTTGGATCCTTATTTCAATTTCCAATTTATCTTTATTAGCCACAGGGATCTCTAACTTCAAGAGTGGGGTAATTCACATAGCTATGATTTTCAAGACCCTATGAGAATGTGACCTAAAATATAATCCTCTGGCATTTAAAAATTCAATTACTTAAAGTTAAATATCTCCTCAGTTCACTGATGCCATTTTTTAACAATCTCCAAAATCCCAAGAAATTTTACAAGACATAATAATCTTATCTGTATAAATGTCCTGTATAATTATTTATCATAAATGGTGGCTTTTATGATCAAAATACACATTATTCTTGCATTTTCTTTTCACGGATTATTATTATATTACTAATTTTATTATATTTGTATGTATGTATAATGGTTTATGTATGCCAGATAGAACTTACTCAGAATATCATACTGTCAAGCCCAAATGTATACGATTATTGTAGAAATGGACCTTTTCACTTGCGGTGCAGTTGTCATTTCAATGACATCAGCATCTCTTTGGGAACTTAGGAGAAATACAGAATATCAGATTCACTTCACACTTAATGTTCTAGAATCTTCTTTTTAACAAGAAGCCTGTTATAGATACATTGAAGTATAAAAAGCACTGTTCTGAAATTGTAGCAGAAGTCTTAAGAAAATCTAAGTCTTAGAGGAAATCAACACATTTTTCTGTTTCTTTATTAGAGCCTTTAAAAATGATGATGGTTTCCATACAATAAAACATTATGCTAAGAGAGTATTGGTAAAAGACCATACCGGTTTTAGACTAGGCTTATCCTGTCAAGTAATATGGAATAATATATCATGCAATGAGAATAGTTAACTGTAGGAGGGGATGGAAAACAAAAAGAACTAATTTATCTGATGTCTATTTTATCAGTGTCAGTTCTTCTAATCAATGAACAGGGGATCTCCACTTTTTGTGTCATCTTCTGATTCTTTGAATAATGGTCTGTACTTACCATTGACTAAATCCTTCACCTGTTCTGCTGCTTATACCTTTGTATTTAATTTTTTGATGTGATTGTGAATGGGATTGCTTCCTTTATTTCTTTCTCTGCCAGCTCATTGTTTGCACATAGTAATGCAACTGATTTTTTTGCAAATTAATTTATAATATGCCACTTCACTGTACTGATTTATTGTTTCAATTAATTGTTTAGTGTAGTGTTTAGGTTTTCTGTGTTAGCATCATGTAATCTGTAAATAGCAGTAGTTTTACTTCTCCATCTCTATTTGCAATTTTCGTATATGTGTCTTGTCTAGTTGCTCTAGTACTTCCAACGCTACACTGAATATTAGTGGTGAGAAGTAGACATCTTTTACTGTTACCAAAGATCAGAGGAAAAGCTCACAGTTTTTCATCATTGAGTATGATGATAGCTACAGTTTATCATGTACGGTTTTAATTATATTTGGGCATGTTCCATCTACCCCCATATTTTGAGCGTTTGTGTCATAAATGGGTGTTGTTATCATTGTCTCCTCACCATCATTTATATGACATAAGGTTTTTACCTCTCTTTTTTTTTTGACTGTTGTTGATGAGGTGAAATACATTGATTTTGGAATGTTGGACATGTTGAACCATACAGGCATCCCTAGAATGAATTCTACTTGGTCACAGTGCATAGTTATTTTAATGCATTGTTTAATTTAGTCTGAAAAGATATTGTTGAGGATTTTTGCATTTATATTCATCAGTGATATTGATCTCTGATTTTCTTTATATGTGGTGTTCCTGTCTGATTTTGATATCAATGTAAGGCTGACTTTATAAAATGTGTTTGGAAGAATTTCCTGTTTCTCAATTTTTTGGAAGAGTTTGAGAGGAAGAGATATTACTTATTCTTTGGAGATTTGATAGAACTCACTAGTGAAACTGTTGGTCCTAGGTTTTATTATTATTATAAATTTTGAGGGACTTTGAACTACTGTTTCAATAACCTTGCTTATAATTGATCTGTTCAGATCTGTTCTTTCTAGTTCAGTTTCTGATGGTTACATATTTTTAAGAATCTGCCTGTTTGTTCTAGGTTATGCAACTGACTGGTATACACATTTTCACATAACTCTCCTGTCCTCCGAATGTCTGAGATGTCTGTTACAAATTATCCTCTTTGGTTTATTATTCTATATGTTAGAGTTTTCATCCTTTTTTTTTTTCTTTTCATTATGAGCCTAGTGTTAGAATAAATATAGAACACAGAAAAAATTAAAAGGAATTGAGAGACTAGAAATAAACTCATGATATACAGACAGCTAATCTACCAAAATAAAACAAAAACAAGACTATGTATTGGAGAAAAAAAGTTTCTTCAACAAATTATGTTGAAAGACTTAATCACATGGAAAAAAAATGAGATTAAGCAACTATTTTACATTATATACAGAAATTAACCAAAATAGAATAAATACTTAAAGACTTCAGTATAAGATTTGAAATGGTTAAATACATGGAAAGAAACATACTCATATCACTTAATGATATTGGCTTTGTGGATTCACCTCCAAAGGCTAGAGGAACAAAAGAAAATAGAAACAAAAGAAACAAAAAAAAATTTTTTTGTAAGGAAAAGAAATTATCTTTAAAAGAAAAAGCCATCCTACTGAATGAGAGAAAATAATCGCACCATATACATCACCATATACATCTGACAGCTACAAAGAAATCATACAACTCCAAAAGAGGAAAACAGGTAGCTCACTCAGAGTAAAGGCAGAAGAGTCAAATCAGACACATCTTCAAGTAGACATACAGATGGACAAAAGACAGATGATCAAATGCAAAACACCTGCATCATCAGGGAAATTCAAGTCAAAACCACAATGAGGTACAATGTATCTCTTACCTGTAATTGCCCCTTCAGAAAGTCTGAAAAAAAAAAAAAAATGGACAGGACGTGAAGAAAAAGAACACACCTACACTGTTTGTGAGATTGTAGACTGATCCCCCCTTCTATTAAAGTTTCTCAAAATATTAAAAATAAAGCTACCCTAAGATCCAGCAATTGTAACTAAGGAATGGAAAGATGTAAATGGTTTTCCTTTCACAAAGCTATTTCCATTAAGACATATGGAAACATCTGCCCAAGTTCAGATGAATGGGTTGGGTATTTGCAGTGTGTGTGTCTGTATACACAGTTGGCTACTGTTCAGATCTAGAAGAAGAAGATGAACTCTGGTCTCTTGTTGCAACATGGATTGAACCGGAGTAGATAATAGTAAATGAAATAACTCACCAGGAAAAAGACTGAAAAAAAAAGGTGGTTTTATATGGAATATAGTATATATTATTTTACTGTATATACTTACATATGGAATATAGTAGAACTGAACAGGGGTCAGGTATTAAACAAAGGCTACACCCTGGGAATCTAATTACAGAATGGAGGCTACTGGAAGGGTGGAGGCGGGAGGCGAGCACAGCACGTGGGAGCAGGGCACCGGTGCTTTGGTGGTGCGTGTGATGCGGGACCATTGTATGAAGAGGTGCCATCCTGATCCTCCGCGCCACGTATAGTGGAAACCAGCAGTACCTCCGTTGACATAAAGAAATAAAAATCTAAAAAATAATGCATGAGGTTGGTGGACAGAGATTAGTAATTACTGATTTTTAGACAACAGGGATGTTGTATCCTGTTATTTAATTTCCCTGTCTGGTCTTTAGAAAAACTGACAATATCGTAGCTGGAAAATGAAGGCTAACTTTCACTCAGCATTGTAGCGTTAATCTCCGTTAACTTATATATTCTAATTTGTACATTGTCAACTTATAAAAATTTATTTCTAAGCCCCCAGATAATACTTTTTACAATTTTGCTATCCCTCACACACATACAGAGTGGTGAAAAGTTGAGTCAAATGACATGTTACTAGCTTAGCTTACACGGCATGTGACTCTTCTCTTTCTGCTCTCAGACTTTAATCAGGTGCACATTTTTGTAGTCTACTTGGCACCATGTTGTCTGCATATTTATGGTGATTTGTTTCTTAAAATAGCCCCTAAACACAGCATCCATCTGTTATTCCCAAACAGAAGACTGTCAGGTGCCTAAAGGAGAAGATCTGTGCATTAGATGAACTTACTCAGGCATGGATGTGTACGATGGCTTTTTAAAGATTTGATTGGAATGACTTTCCTTAAATTACTTAGGGGGTTCAATGAACTAAAACCACAGTTTTTGCGAATGAAAGTGACACAATTAAATATAGTAATGGGTGGAACATCAGGCCTTAGGTGAGTCTGGACCTGTGAGCATCCTACGTAGGGAGATGCCTATCTGTAGAAGCTGGATGTTTCTGTCTGTAGAAGCTTTACCAGCGATCTTTATATTTCTTCGAGCTTTTTAACCCAAGCATCAGGAAAATAGCTCCTTTAAAACTTCCCAACACAATTTCAGAAGTTAGGCCTCATGCTCTTTATTGTAGACTACTGAGAAAAATCACATTTCATGTACTTTCTATGTTTTCAAAGACAGTAGCCTGTATTTCTATGGGACCAGTATCCTATATTACTATTTTACTACTACTGTTGGATAATTAAGAGGACACATGATAATTTGCACTGAGTTGTCACTAAATAATATGTATTTGTTTATTTTTTTTAAAGATTTATTTATTTATTCATACAGAACTGGGGTATAGGCCAGAGATGTGGAGGGTAAGAGGATTCACCAGAGACAGAGCGGGGAGCAGAACAGGCTGACTGACGAAGTCCACTGCTGAGAGGAGCAGCAGGCGGGTCAGGAGAGGTCTGCCGCGCCCTGTGGTCACCTCCAGGGCAGGCAGGGATCGAACTCATGCTGAGGTGGCTTTAGCTTCTCAGTGCTATGCTTTAACCCGCTGTGCCACCAGGGAGGGCCTAAATAATACGTATTTGTAGGATTATTTATACCAGTGATATATGCATCTCAGTTTTCATGTCTCTATAGTACATTACTTAGAAAGATGCCTGTAGAATTCCAGTTAAAAGTTTCCTTAAAGGCCAAAACTGTTATTTTACAGTTGAGCAAACTATAGTTCAAATCAGCTATGTAATTTACAAAAGTAAAATTTAAAATCGATAAGATAGCTTCCACTAATTTTGACACTGCACTGTCAAGACTCTTTCTGCTGCAGAGGACTTTCCCCAGTGAAGTGTAACCACCAGGTGTCTCACAGTCTGTCCTCCTGCATCATAATGAAGTCTTAAATATGCGAGGACCTAAATGCTCCACATCTCATAACTTGCCTTCAGCTCGGTGCCCCCCATTACAAATAAGGGGAGCATTTGCTCACTGAAATCTAAAATGTAATTTCTTTTGATTGAAGGTCCCTGTAAATATAAACTGTTTGCTTTTAAAATTCTGCAAGAGTCTGAAAAATACTGATCTGCTTCCAGAATTAATTACACATGGCCTAATGCTAGAACACAGTGTATAGCACAGCAGAATTAAAGGTTATAGTTCAAGCGCTGTAATTTCAAATTATTGATCAATGGCAAATTTTGACATCTCTGCTTTAGTTCATGGCAGATGGGAAGCACGTTAGGCTAAGTGTGAATGAGCAATGCAGAGTAACATTATTTCCTTGATTTTCATAGATTTACCAAGCCAATACTACTTCTTCCATTTCCTGGTGTTTGGTCTTTGTTTGGAAAATGATTTTGCCTCCAACTAGAATAGAACTAGAAGAAAAATAAAATAAAATTAGAGCAGTTAGAAAAAAAGCAAACTTAAGAAAAGAAAAAACACTTGCTAAAAAAGAAAAAAAAAAAGTCCATTATTTGAAAGGTATGATTAGCCATGTAATAACAAGTTCTTATATATAAAGAACTATTATAAATATGCTCTATACTTGTTGACTACTTTTCAGTCATCACACAAGCATGCTGTGCTTTCATAAGCACTTTGAAATATTATAAGCTAAAGTTTTCAATGAACCCAACGAGTCAATAGCTTCAGTTCATTATTATTTTGTATGGAAGTAAATGTAGTTAAATAAAAATTAAATTTCTAATCATATTTGAGAAGTGACATGGATTTTTTAGAGATAGTGTCCTCGTAATTATAAAAAAATCCATTGTTTCTGTGGAATGTACTTTTTATGATAATGAATATTTTGTTCTTAACTGTAGTGAAATTTATAGCTCCAGTATTCAAATCTAGATGGAACTTAAGGGAAGACAAATTTATGTTAACAGGAGAATGCATTTACTTTTAAGTTCAAAAAGTGTTTATTTTACTGAGCCTGGTAGAGTTTGTTGTTTATTGAAGCCAAATGAACTTAGGCAGTTTTAAGTTGAGTATGAGGGAGTCTCCAAACTGTTTTGTCTTGTTTTTCAAATCCAAAACAGAATATTTAGTGAAGATTTTACCATTTTAATTTTCTGTCTTTGCTCCCTTTTCTTGGTGAGATCCTGGAAGGAGTGATTTTCAGATTTTGGGATGCCAGCTAGTGTCTCCCAGATGGGCCCCTCAAGAAGCAGTTTTTGACCAGCACAATTGTCTTATCATGACACATCCACCATGCTTCAAAATATAATCAGTTTTTCACTTGATAAATTTCTAAATTTGTAAAATAAAGTACATGTTAATAGGTGATCAGCCTTCACTGGGATTCTTCATTTAGTTAATTATTTGAATGTGTAATCATTTTATAAAGAAGTTAAACTTATATTTTAAGCAGAGAATAGCCAGATAACTTGGCAAGAATTGTTTGTCTCTTTCATATGTTTCACCAGTGATTCTTACTGATACCGATTTATAGTCTCCCTTATCCCTTTAAATCCAGATAGTCATACATTCATATAGACAGATCATGCAAATATACCTTAGACTCCTGGGCAAATACAACATACATAAAGAAACACAGTGACTAACTTTGACAATTTTGGTTTAACCTTTCAATTTCATCTCAAAGAACATTTACATTCATGTGTCAAAAGGACATATTTATGTTGATTCTGCAGTGTCTAAACAAATCAGTCCATATATATCACACATTCCATAAAACAGAATAAAATATTAAAACAAAGAATAGATCTTAATATTTATCTTTTGTATCTTATTTAAATTTTTAATTTATTTAAAATTATTTGCTTTCTTCTGATCTTCAAAATAATTGCTTAAGGAGCAATGCAAAATATTCCATCACATCGACCCATTGAAAAGAGCCACCTATCCATTCATTCTTCCCAATGCCTATCATCATCTGTATAACAGAGTAGAGTTGCCAGATGCATTTCTGTTAGACAAATCTGTATGATTTAATTTTTATATCTAATGATCAATGTGAACTACAAACTGAGAAATAGACATTCATTTTTTCAAAAAAAAAGTTTAATTTTTGTATATGGCCAGAGAAACAGAAAAATCCCAAAATGATTAATTTTCCAAAACTACCCTATTTGATTTTTTGGTAAATCGCTACTTATTATGCAGCTGTCTGGATCTTTCTAAAAAGGAGTGGTAACATTTTAAAAATTCTGAAGTCTTCTGTATTGCAAGACATTTATGATTTAGGTCTTAGAAAATCAAAAACAAAGATTTATTTTAAGCAATTAGAAAAATATCTATGATAACTGTCAAAAACATTTTAACCTGGTGGTGTGTACTGGTATTCATATATATAATATGTATAATCCATAAAGTATATCTATAACAGACACATGACAGATACAGGTAATAGGTGATGATGGGTGGGTGGATAGATACGTGAGTGATAGAATAAAAGAGAACTAGAAAAAGTGCCATGTTTCTATCGATACTTGATAATGCATTTTTCATACACTTTCTTGATTTGTCAAGAAAGGTCAAGTGATTACTTTAGGTCTCTTTAATATCTGTTTTCATAACGGGCTGTATCTGGCAAATTTAATTCTCTCATGGGAAAGGTAAACTTAATATTTTTAGTTTGGTGCAAATATCTAAACTAATATTGAGCTGATTCTGGCAGAGACAGAGCAGTCGAACCTTAGGTCGTCCCGTTTAGAGCATTTTCTTTCTCAAATGCTAGGGAGGCCTTCATAAAACACCTTCCTGGTCACAGTACGTCCCCACGTGTTCAAAAAAGTTATCTCCCTGTTGCTCGCCACAAACCCAACTTCTCTAACTCTGTGACCTCTAGGACATGGATTCACCATCATCTCCCAGGTTCTGCCCAGTGTCGGCAGAAGGGCTCACTGGTCTGGGCTCTAGGCCTGCTTATCAGTGTCAGCTCCTCCTCATTCATTTCCTTTTCTGGAAACCCCAGTTAACGCACCAGCCCCAGTTTCCAACCATGAACCTCCGTGCTCTCTGTTTAGTCTCTGCTCCATGCAAACCCCAGTGTCTTGTGTCAGATTTGAGTGTCCGACCCCCACAGGTGGCTGAGATGGACGTAGGGGTGATTTCAAAAGGCCCTTCTCAGTCATAACACCCTGTGCTCACTGTCTGTCCTCCTTGGAAACTTGAGGCAGAGGAATAAATCTGATAGCTGCTGCCCAGGCAGTGCCCTCTCTGAAGTCACTGGCTACTTTTTATTTTTTTAAGATTTATTTATTGATGCATAAAGAGCTGGACTACAGACCACAGATATAGGGGCTGAGAAGAGTCCCCAGAGACAGTGGGGAGCAGAACAGGCAGAGAGATGAATCACAGTGCTGAGGAGACAGCGGGGAGACAGGAGGGGTCTGCTGCGCCCGGTGGTCACTCCCCGGCAGGGATCAGACTCAGGCCATAGCAGTGGACCTTGGGCCTTCGCGGTGGCAGTGCCGAGACAGAGCCCCAGGCCACCTGATGTCGTCTTTGGAGAGGGGTCTCTGCAGTCCTCTCGCCCAGTTTTCAGTTGGGTTAATTGTCTGTTTCGGCAGTTCTGTGAGTTCTCGTCTATCTTGGACAGCAGTCCTTCGGCCCATGGTGATCTGCAGCAGTCCTTCGGCCCATGGTGATCTGCAGCAGTCCTTCGGCCCATGGTGATCTGCAGCAGTCCTTCGGCCCATGGTGATCTGCAGCGCTTTCTCCCGTTCCCGTGTCTTTTCGTTTTGGTCGGGGTTTCCTACCGTGCGCCGAGCCCTGCCCCTGGCTCGGAGAATCGTCGTGGTGGAGGCCCGGCTGTTTGTTGTCTCCTGCTTTACTTGCTGCTGACGCCGCCCACGGCTGTGTCCTGAATGTTTCCCCTGCGCTTTGTCGCGTGCGTTTCCTGGTTTCGGGTTTTAAAGCCAAGTCGGAAGCATTCACGGTCAAGTTTCATTCTTCTGCCTGCACCTCGCCAGTGTTCCCAGCACCATTTGTGGAGAAGGGCACCTTTGCTCCACAGCATGCTTTTGGCTGCCTGGTCCTGGCTGAACTGGCCACATACATGTGGCTTTATGTCAGGGCTTTCAGTTCGATTCCATGGCCTATGTGTCGGTTTCAGTTCCAAGACCAGGCTGTTTTCACAATCGCGGCTGTGTAACTTGGCTTGAGGTCCGGAAATGTGATGCCGCCATTCTCTTCTTTGCCATTGCTGTTTGGGGTGTTTTGAGAGCCCATATGAATTTCAGTAGTATTTGCTTTAGTTCTTTGAAATGCAGGGGGGTGAGAGGACCTCTGGGCTGGAGATGAACTTGCACTGAAGCGACCATGACCCCTGCACAGTGCTGCGCCCTAACCTGCTGTGCCATCAGGAGGGCCCTAATTGTACTAGTTTTATCTCAGTTCTCTATCAAATTAAATTGGAAGAACATTCTATTAAAGTATGAAGAGTTGATCTAAACAATTATTTCATAAAAAAAAAAAAATCATTACTGCTGTCACCACTGATGTCATCAACATTAAATGGCATGGCAGTCCAAAATGTGGCATGGCAGACACCAAAATGTGTCAAAGAAAACGGCTTTAGACTTAATTTACCAGAGAAGACAGATAGCACTCTTTTAGCAGAAATTGATCTTCCCTCTCCTTATAATTATTTTGTGCACACATGCATACACACACTCAAGCACACATTTTTGACAATTAGTTGACTATCCAATGATACATGTAATAAAGAACAGTATATTCAATATTATTTTCATTTTCTGTAAAATTATTTAATTTATGATCCACTTTAAAAACTTGAGGAATCGAGTGTCACTGTAAAGTCGCCATCTAATTCAGTTGCAGAGGTAATTCACAACTATAAGTCTCTGTGACTGATTAAAAATAAAATACTGGTACCACATCCAAAGTGAAATACCAGTTGAAGTGGGAAGCAATTGAATATACTTATAGTGACTTTGACCATAACACCAGGGACTTTGAATCTTAATTATGAGTCAAAAATGTTTCCTGACCCAATTCTCTCAAAAAGAATGGCAGTTATGAGGGTTGAATTTTTTAGGGTTGGTTCAAATATGGTTTGATATCATAGACCTTCCTTAATGAATGGAAGCAATGATGAAACTCAGGGACCCCAGAATTGGAATGGCACGCTTGCCCCGTATGAGGCTACTGCAGTGGCTTTGTTATCAAAGACATGAGGGTCACTGGAGAAAAAATGTTGGCACCCATCTGTCCTCTGTTATTATTCTGTAAGGACTTTATAGCTGCAAAGATGATGTATGCATCTCTCTTGCAGTGTGTGTGTGCATCCTGAAGGTGCACTGTGTCTACAATGACAACATTGAACCCCTTACCTAAAATAAGTATGGGAATTCCCTTTTAAAAAGTTTAAAAGAAAATTGAAGCTGTTGAGAAGGCCAATTCAGTGGTAGAATATATGTGCAAACTTAAAGTTATGAATGAATTTGCATTTTAAGGGAATTTAAATCAATTTCTTTTATACATACCTGTCATAAGCTGGCTTTAAGGTTTTCTAAAATACGATGTGAGAAGTTCAGGACATGCAGTCCTTGCAGTACAGGTTGTTGTTCCCATCTTTTGATGATATAATGAATCATGTTTATCATAAATCATTTCCATAGCTTTCTCTGGTATAATTCAGGCTCACATTTACCTTCAATATGTGAATCTATAAGCAGGCTGTCGTTTCATAGGCACAGAGAGAGTTTACTCTGCAGGGTTGCATGTGACCTGATGATAGAAATGCAACAGGGACTCTAGAGGAAGAGGCTTTTTAATGTAACCACACTCCATAGTCCCTCCCCAAACTGGAAAACTGCAGTTTATATAAGCAGCCCCATGCCTCTGCATTTTCTTATTTAAAAACACATAATTTATTATAATTGACTTTAAATTGGATTTAGTTCAAACATGTCATATTATTAAGTAGTAATAATTATACAAAATGTAAATATTTGTTGCTGAGAATTAATCTTTCTTAGTGTGCACAAGTAACAGAGATCTAGAATCTCTCAAAGGGTCTTAAAAATCAGGAATGAATTCTTGTCATTCGGGAAGAGTTCAGATGCAACTGCCATGTTCCAACTGTGCTAAATTATGAATCTCACTGGATACATACAAGGTGCAGTCCCTGACTCATAGAAGAGACGAGACATGTACTTTATCTCGCCATATGAAGGAATGTTTTTCAGATGATGTAGTAGTCTTCGATGGTTGCCACAACAAATCACCACTGATGCATGGGCTTAACACAGTGCAGCGATTATTTTGCAGTGCTGCTGGTAGGGAGACTGCATGGGTCGGGAATGAGTCTGGGGGCTGGCTTTCTTCACGGAAGATCCAAAGGGGCGTCTCCATCATTGCCCATTCGATGGTTATTGAGTCTGTCCTTTGTGTTGTGTAATCAAGGGCCCTGCTTTCTCTTTGACTGACAGGTAAGGAGCATTTTCTGTCTTCTACAGATTCATGGTTTTCCACCTTTGTCTTGAAAACTAACAAACACCAGTCAAATTTCTTCTTAGGTTTTAATCTCTTTTGCCTCCTGTTCATCACAGCTCTCTGACGATATATAAAAGGCTGTTATATTAAGGGCTCACGAGAGTAGAATGGACCCACTTGGGTAATCTAGGAAAATAGTTCCATTTCAAGTCTAACTGCTTGGTCACATCTGCAAAGTCCATTTTGCCAATTAATAAAGTACATTTACAGATTTCTGGAATAAGAATTTGGAGATTGTTGGAGAGCCAACCTTCTGCCAGCTACAATTAATCTTTGTAGGCTCTTTTGATTATAAAATCTATGGTTGTGTGATAATGGTCCTTAACAGCCTCTCAGTTTTCTGCGAACCCTCATTCTGCATCCTCTAACTCCTATATGCCCCTTCGACATATTCAAAGGCAGTTTTTCATCTTGCTCTAAACCATTTTTACTCTAAGCTCTTCTATGTCCATGTGTCACCTATTCATTATATCAAACATATGTTTTGTTTTTATCCCAATTGGAATTCAGTGTGAATGTGATTTTTCCAGATTCTACATAGAATGAATTGATTTGTATATCATTGATAAATTTATCAAAAATTTGTCATGAGAATTTATATAGCCCATTTGGTAAAACAAGGTTTTGTAATTTGTAAATTACAAATGTCGTCCTTTTTACTACAGATAAAGCCAAAAAAATAAGAGAAACAAGTCATCGTTTTCTTAACTTCCACAGCGATGTCTATCATGAATCATCTGCCTCTTCAATACAATTGTAAATCATTTGATTTGCAAAAATATGACTGTGTAAGATTAGTAATCTATGTAGACAATAAGTTTGATAAGTTTCATTATCAAGTTAGAGGTATCTTGTTTTGAAAGAGATGTTTTACCTGAAAAGTGCCTATAACAAGGAAGAAATGTTAAATTTATAGATGTGGCTCTCTAGAAGGCCACACAGGGAAAGTTTTCTATTATCCTAAAGGAGTGCCCGCTGCCACGTCTGAGGCTGCTGTGTTGAATCAGCTTCAGTTTCCTTTTCCGGGCAACATAAATAGAAGACATCGCAAGCTGCCTCCCCCTCCCAGCTGGTTGTAATGTATTTTATTCCTTGGTAGAAAATCGTGAGCATTGAAGTTTAATATTACTGTAATATGTGATAATAATATTTTGATAAGATAATTAACTGTTCTTGATTTTAAGAATTTTCTATCTTGAAACTGATTTGGCACAAAATTTCCTAAAATTACTTTAAAAAATGAGATTCCACTTCCACAATTTAAATCATTATTTTTTTTGTTATTTAGTATTGAGTGATCTTTCTCTTGAACTGTGATTTACAACATCTTTCTTCCTACGCATTCTAAAAATCTGGACTTGGAAAAATCTTTGAATCAATATAAATGTAGGAGGAAAGGAAACCTGTTCAGACACATAGATCACCAGGCTATAATGTGTCGATCACTATAGCAAAATTATTACCTTTCCTTGCTACTTTGCCAGCCAAATTAAAGGTATAAAAAAGAGGTGTTGTCCTATGGTGATAGCACACGGGTGATTTGGTGATGGGAAGGCCATGGGATTTACAACGGAGACGGAAAAATGCACAAAATGATGTAAACGTAAACAAACACACACACACACAAAGAGTTGCCATACAAGACCTTCTACAGGAAATGGAGGACATTGTTTATGTTGCAAATGGACGTGGAGATCATTACAGATCTCAGGTGATGCAGCACAGATTTACCTGATACAAGTTCAGCCACTGAGAGAAAAACAAAAGAACAGTGAAGCTCCTTTTCTTGCCTCATTCGCCTCCCAGAAGAACCTGCCATCTCTACTCACAAATGATTGCCTTCCCAGGAAATAACCTCACAGTGGATGCAACAGTAGAGAACGCCACGTTATAAATCATACTGATTTGAATCCCACAATTTAATGCTTTCTGAGAGAGAAAGGCCTAAAATCTAAAAGAAGTCTGAAGTAAGGACATATTTGGAGTCTCCAGGCAGAAGTGGTTAAGAAGCAAACAAACTTTGCTGTCTCTGTTTTTCTTTTCCAAGAACCCCCCGAGGAGCACAATGGGAGTAATTCTGTCTGTGGCGGTTTATAGTCATCCGCAAGCCTAAGGTTTCACAATAAAAGATGACTCCCTTGCCTTCATTGATGAATGGCTATAATTTTCCATTGGACATCCTGAATTGGCTACCCTGCCAGACAGGGAAAATGTTCTCTAATTTTGAATTGCAGGTATAATTCTAAAATGTGGGACTTTGCTCTGCAAAAATAACACATTTCCTTGGAATCCTTGACATACAAACGTTGTAGAGAAAAATAACAGGATAGTCATTTCTAGAAGGATAGGCATTACATAAGTAGGTATTTATTATAAAAGACAAAATAATAAGATTAGGAGATATTCTAAAACCACTAAAAAAGAAGTTCAGGGCCCTCCCTGGTGGCGCAGCAGGTTAAAGCTGAAGTCACTTCAGCATGAGTTTGATCCCCGCCCCGGAGGTGACCCACAGGGTGCAGCAGACCTCTCCTGACCCGCCCACTGCTCCCCTCAGCTGTGTACTCTGTCAGTCGGCCTGTTCTGCTCCCCACTCTGTCTCTGGTGAGTCCTCTCACCGCCTCTGCACCTCTGGCCTGTACCCCAGTTCTGTATGCATAAATAAATAAATCTTAAAAGAAAATGGACCTCACAGTTAATATGAAAACAACCATTCAAAACACCTTCTCTGGAGTCCTGGCTGTTGCCTGAAACTTACAACAAGAAGTTGGCAGGAGGAGGCATTTCCCACACCTTCCCACACAGATGGCAATCCCACATTTTGCTATAAAGAGAGTATAGCGTAAGAGATGCACTGTTGAATGAGTGTCTTAAGTGGAATCATTATACCATAGGATAAATATGTCAAACTTCGCATTTATAGCTTGTCTTTTTGGCAGTTTCTGTTTATTCTCTAGATCACAATCTCCAGAAGTCAGTTGCTCTTCTCTGCTAGCAGTCTCATAGCAGTTGATTTACCCACTGCCTTTTCTTCTAGACAATAGGCAACTGGGTTTTCTTTTTTACTTTTGGCTACTGTAGTGTGAACATTGCTTACTTATGATACTTGTATTCATAGACCTACCGTGTCACCCAGCAGCTCCACCCTTGCACACCCAACACTATTTTTAGAGGACAAACGCACTCCTGTCTTCATTGAAGCACATTTATGATCGCTGAGCAATGAAAGCAACCCAAGTGCCCGATGACAGATGAAGGGTCTTTGTACCACTAGTGGGTTCTAGTCTACTAAAAAACCTCCACAAAAACTGCAGCACTATGAAGCTATTGCAGCCACTGTAGCACAGGTTCGATCCCTGGCCAGTGGCCAGCAGCCAGCGGGGTGACCCCCAGGGCGCGGCAGACCTCTCCTGACAGCCCGCGGCTCCCCTCAGCAGTGTGCTTCCTCAGTCGGCCTGTTCTGCTCCCCACTCTGTCTCTGGGGAGTCCTCTCAGCACCACCCGCACCCCTGGCCTGTACTCCAGCTCTGTATGTGTAAATAAACAAATTTAAAAAATAAATCTTAAAAAAAAAAACAACATGAAAAATGATACTTTTTTAAAAGCATGTATACTGAGATACTGGAAAGCTGACCACAGGTTAGCCAACCAAAGATCCCGCGGTCAGGACAAACAGTGAAGGCCGTAAGCGGTGAGCGTCTGTTTCTTCACAGGTCTGCTCTAACACAAGCCTGGCACTCAGAGACGCCGCGGTGGAGACGCTCAGGGTGTCGGTGCTGGTGCTACACGCGGCAAAATTTTTTGAAATTCTGGCCTGTTTCCTTCTCCTTCTTTCCCTGTATATTCTTTCCCTCTATATTACTGCTTCTAAATACCCTAACATTTCACATTTTAAGCATAACATACTAAACATATAGAACATATGATATGGCAACATATAGAACATAAGATATGGCAATATATAATGTTTATGTTAGGTATTGTATATATAGTATATATTATGTAATCAGATTTACCATCTCTCATCTCTCTCTATATATATAGTTATATAACTATATATATATAGTTATATAACACTTAAAAATAGTATTTATGAAACTCTAATCTATTGCTCATGTTTTATGCTAATATCTTATCTAATAACAAGGCTAACATTTTTATCTTTGCTTCCCAAAATTGTATAAATACTTAAAAAAAATACGTTGTTTTGAGTAGACTACTCCCTAATACTTAGCTAGAGTGAAAAGTAAAACTGCCAGAAATTAAATACTGGAACAGAAAAAAATAAAGCAAGTGAAATTTTTCTGTTCACATATAAAATTGAGGTCAGAGATAATTGGGACTACTCAATGTAGTGGAAGAGAAGGAATCCATCTGGTATCTTCTATATTAAAACTAATCTTCTATGCTGGTCAGAGATATTTGTTTTGGAACAAAATAAATATGAATAAGAGCAGAAGCAAACACTGTGGAGAAATGCCAAAGTTACAATAATTATCCACTTACCATATTTTGAAGCCCCTGAGATATTTATGATAAGCCCAAACAATAACATATTTGCTACCCAAAAAAAAAAAGTGCATTTGAAGTAAGAAGAAAGAAACTTCAAAGACAACTGAAAATCATTAACTTTACTTTCTGCTTTATCAACTGTACCAGCAAGGAATGAAAAGTAAAGTAGATAACTCTCATGAGGGGGAGGGCAGCTTCTGCTCGAAAGCACCTAAAATACAATGATCACTGTATGGTAGGATGACCTGGAAGGGGCTGAAAACTGCATACTAACATCGTGAAGCTTCAGCACCGCAGTTCCCGAGACTGATGGGTAAGCAAGCTCAGTAAGCTGTATGCTGGGGAAGAAGCCAGCCTTTCTCTCCTTATTCAACCAGTGTGACCCACGGGAGGAACAGGGTCTCTTGAGGAGTAGAACATAAAAGTAAATAAAAATACTCCTTTCACAATCAAGTGGATATATTATGCACCTGGAATCAGCAAGCGTTCTGAGATTATACTTCTCCTGTTGCCTTGAATTTATATAGGCACTATTTGCAGTAAATCTGACCGAAATGAGTAACTTCATTTGAATGGTAAAATTATATTACCTCTTGAAAGTGTAATACAATGCTTGGGGCTTAGTCTTTATAGGCAGCATAGTGTAAGAATATAGTATTTTCTGGAAAATGTAAGTTGTAAAGCATTATGCAAATTTGGGGAATGCAAACCTGTTATCTATGAATTAGATAGGAAGATTGATGAGTATTGAAGGATTCTGAGGTCACTGCATACCCTGAACCCCTCCCTTTCCTTATCCTGCTGGAGGCACAGGAACGCGCGAGTATGTGTAAGAGGTAGAGAGGGCGGAGGCGGAAACGGACCACTGTCACATGCGTGAGGGCCCAGAGTGCAGCTGGCGAGTGAACGCTGGTGTCTCCCCCGCGCAGGGTTGGGTGACTTGGGTCATGCCTGTGGCTTGGGCTGGGCGGCCGCGAACAAGGCCTCCTCTTAGTCCTCTATTGCTGCTCCTAATGCGGGCGACATTGGAAATAACTGCAGTTTGTGCTAAGAAGACTGAGAGAGAGAGGCCGGACCAGCCAAACTGGAGCTTACCAAACTAAATCCTGTAAAACGTGCGCTGCTCTGCTTGCGACGCACTGCTCACTGTCCGCGAGGCCTCGGGAAGCAGAGCCCGGGAGACGTGGCGGCGCGAGCACGAGCCGGTTCTGGAGGGAGAGGAAGTAGCGCGGGCCGAGGCTGGGCTTTGCCATGGCCCTGTCCATCCAGCTCGCTGCTCCTTGTGCACTGACTGAGGACCGTGCCGAAGTCACGACTTGACGCAGCTCCTCAGTCACTTCATCTGCACAGCCGCTGCCCGCGAGGCCGCAGTGAGGGCCGCTCACTCCCTCAGAGGGAGACGCACGCAGCGATTCCGAAAGTCCAGCAGGAGAGTCTCCATCCTGGGGACCGCGGCAGCGAGGAGGCGCAGAGTCGTGAGCCCTGCACCTGCCGGGCGCCTGTCAGTCAGTGGGGCAGCGCCCGCGCCAGCTCACGCCCGGCCCAGCGCTGCCCGCGTCGCGGACTTGCCTGCCAGGCCTGAGTGCAGAGGGCTCGAGAGCTGCGGTCAGCTCTGTTCTGAAAGCAACTCAGTGAAGTTCGCGAACCAAAGAAACGAGATATGCCTGGCCTGGTGGAAAGGGAGCAAATTAACGGCATGAGAGAAGTAACACGTATTTTGCGAAATATGTCACATTCTTACATGAAGATGATAAATCTGAACTCTAACATGCTGGAGCATTAGTAAGATATTTTTGAAGATTTCTTGATAAACAATCAAGACACAATAGCACCCACCCCAAACTCCAAATATCTTACTAATGATGACGTGGGAAATTAAATACCTTTGGAAGGCACATGGTTGTTTTAAAATAGTCACTGTAAGAATTGCAGTTTGCTCACGGGGCTTACACGAAGATTGAAAAAGGCACAAAATGATGTAAAAATAAATTATGATAATAACAGTAGTAATAGTAAAAAGAATTGCAGTTTGCGGTTGATAAAGACAGGACCATCGGCTGATTCCACCTGTCCCTCCTCTTAATCCACCCCCAAGTAAGTGCTCAGTCCACTTTAAGCTTCCCACCTGCGTAAAGAATCAGGCCAAGGATCTGACCCTCATAGCTGGCGTTGCTTGATGACTCCAAGCCGCGGTGAATCACTGACATCTGAAGGCAGATAAGGGGTCAGCGCTGCCGCGTGTAGCACCAGCACCGACACCCTGAGCGTCTCCACCGCGGCGTCTCTGAGTGCCAGGCTTGTGTTAGAGCAGACCTGTGAAGAAACAGACGCTCACCGCTTACGGCCTTCACTGTTTGTCCTGACCGCGGGATCTTTGGTTGGCTAACCTGTGGTCAGCTTTCCAGTATCTCAGTATACATGCTTTTAAAAAAGTATCATTTTTCATGTTTTTTTTTTTTAAGATTTATTTTTTAAATTTGTTTATTTACACATACAGAGCTGGAGTACAGGCCAGGGGTGCAGGTGGTGCTGAGAGGACTCCCCAGAGACAGAGTGGGGAGCAGAACAGGCCGACTGAGGAAGCACACTGCTGAGGGGAGCCGCGGGCTGTCAGGAGAGGTCTGCCGCGCCCTGGGGGTCACCCCGCTGGCTGCTGGCCACTGGCCAGGGATCGAACCTGTGCTACAGTGGCTGCAATAGCTTCATAGTGCTGCAGTTCAGCCCCTGTGCCACCAGGGAGGGCCCCATTTTTCATGTTCTCACCAGCCCTTTTAGATCTCCATTCTAATAAAGAGACACAAATCTGCTGAATTAAGGTGGAATAGATTTTAATTTCTCTGTGCCGTACGGAGGATAGGTATGTTGTCAACAGAAAACAATTTCTAGCAAAACCAGGAAATGGGTAACGTTTGGTTTTATACACTTCTGAAAAAACCTTTATCTTCCCTTCTTACCGCTCTAGCCTCTGGGGAGCCCATCACCTCATTTCATCCACAGTGAAAAGCTTCCCTGCACTGTTCTCAGAGGCAATTACCGCAAAACTGCGCAATTGTCACATGAGGTGATCCAGTTCCCCGAGGGCCCACACGTTAGCCGCCTGCCCTAGACGTGATCCTCGAGCCTGCTGCGGCCTGGACGGTGCCGCCCAGGGTCCGTGAGTCCAGGCTGTGGTAGCTGGGCAGTAAGTGAGCAGGGGCCCTACAGGTACGTGGAGCACACGCATTCCTAGGTGACAGCATCAAAATGAAGAAAAGTGGTGACACTGTTGTAAAAAAAATCACCAGCTGCACTGCTGGTATTTGCGCCAATCCTATCAAACACTTTGTTATTGTCAGACTGTGCTTGCGTTCTTCACGCTCCTTGTCTGTTTTTCAGAAAATACCACTTTCTGGTTAACGTATAATTTGGAAATTTGCCTAATAAAAAATAAGTGACATCATTTACATAATAGAAATTGAAATGAAGTGCTTCTTAAAATATGTTTTTGGGCCCTCCCTGGTGGGCGCAGCGGATTAAGGCTCAGCACTGAGAAGCTAAAGCCAGTTTCAGCATGAGTTTGATCCCCGCCTGCCCCGGAGGTGACCACAGGGCGC
>NW_004567135.1:1061404-1090872 GCF_000260355.1 Condylura cristata | reverse complement strand
CGCCCCTGCACCTCTGGCATGTACCCCAGTTCTCTAGGCACAAATAAATAAATCTTTAAAAAAAAGGCTTTTATTAGTAATGCATAATTCCTTTCCTATTTCCTTTCACGCGTTTTTCAGCGTGAACAACAGGTATCCAGTGCACTGTGTGTCAGAACGTGGCTTTTGTGGAGAGGTAATCCCGCAGAGTGAGATGTGGTATGCATGTGTGTACAGTCAAAGAAACTTATGATTTCAACAGCCAGGCCACTGCCAGGATTACATAACTCTCTGGGGTTAATCATCCTGATTTTTGTGATAATCTTGACTTTTAAAAACCTTTTCAAATAATCCAAAAATAGTTTAGGTTTTGCCTGTTCTTAAATTTTTATAAGAGAGTATCTGTGTTTTTTCTTTTTTTTTTTTTTGACAGTTTGCTTTTTATGTGTAACGGTGTTTGTTTTCTCATTCACTGTTTACATTTTACTGTTGAGAATTCTTTGTGAGTTCCTGTCCTATCGCAAGAACAGGCTGCACTTTACACTTGCGTTATCCAGCTCAGAACACCAGGGTCAATAAGAAGTGCAGGTCAGGATGTGAAACCGTGGCCAGCAGCCTGGGATGCAGAAGGAAGCATCCCTGGAGTGCTCGCCACCCGCCTTCCGGAGCACAGCAGGAGCTGGGGGGTCACCTGGCCTGGGGGGCGGGTCTGTGTCTCCTCGCTGCTTCTCCCCCTCCGTCCCTCTCAGCCTTGACCACTGCTCAGTTCTGGCCAGGACCTAAAAGCACCCCTGTGTGGACAGCGGCATCACGGCCTGGAGTTGTCTGTGGGTGAGTGCTGGACCGTCACCATGGAAACCCCAACTTCCCACTGTGCTGTGTGGTGTGGGGTGTGGAGCGACACCGACCCCGACTCTAGGCCTGCTCCTCAGACTTCATGTCTCTTGTCAAGCGCCAACGTCCCCTCTAGACTGTTCTAAGGCGTGGGCGAGAGCTGACGTGCACAGGGTGGGGGTCGTGCCGAGCCTGCGCCTCCAGTGTTGCTGCTGCTGTGGTTGCTTGAGCGCGGGCACTGACGTGTTCGGGCATCTCTGCTTTGATTAAACCCGGGGTGCGCGGGGTGCAGTGACAGGCGTTTGGGACCTCTCGGCCTGGCTCTTCGGTAGACTCTTCCGGAAGGAGTCCCGGATGCCCGCCTGCATCTCTCTGTCTCTGGGCTCCCCCTGCCCTGTACCAAGGGTCTGGGCCCAAGCCAGTGACCCTCGGGATGCACCCACAGCTCCCCATGCTCAAGCACCTCACCCGCATCCTGGCGCCGGCCCTGCCTGGGGCCGTGCCAGGACTCAGGACCCTTTGTGTGCCCAACGTGGGCTGCAGAGCTCTGAGGTCCCTCCGGGGTCCACTGCCTCATTGTCGCTCCAAGCAGTATCCACTGGAAGTTTTTCCTCCCCCTTCCTACTGGGCCACTGCTCTGAGGGTGTGTGTAGCCATCTGTTTTCCCTTTCTATTTGACTTTGATTTTCACTAAAATTTAGTTGTGATTATCTGGAGATGAGCCTGCATAGTCACCGCGCCACCATCTCACCGAGGCTGTGCCGAAAAGTAGGCCATGATTTTCTTAAGACTCATTTGCAGAATAGATTTTGTTGAAGGATTGAACTGTACCACATGATTGAGAAAATTAGATCACAGTTTTGAAGAAGATAATCTATTTCCTCATCAGGAGTAAGATTTTCATACTTTAAGAAACGAGAATGGCTATAGTCAAAGAATATGTCCAAGTAAAGTTGACGTCGTGCGATGCTCTCTTTCATGGGATCTTTAAAATCTAAACCAGAATGTGGCACTGAGTGGCTTTTTAAGTGGCTTCCATTTTTGTGGTTCTTTCACATGACAGAATGTCTTTCATTCATCAGCGTCCTACAGGGAGACTGCCTTAGCGTGGAGCCATCCGTGTGTGTAATCCTGAGTGTGGGAGGTCAGTGGTTCCTCAGAACCTCTGTCTAGTCTGGCACAGTTCTGAATACGTGGCAGGATTTACTCAGAACGGGTCCAAGACGGGAGGAGCAGGATCATAGCTGGCAGACTCAGCGAGACGCTTGCCTTCTCTGTTTTTGGCTCTAGCTGGTGCTATTTTGCCATCATTTTATGAAAACATGAACACAAAGCTCAGCCATGCCTTTTTAAATGGAGGAAACAGGAAAGCTAAAAATAGACCCCGGCTTCCTGGGGCTGCGGTGCTGCCTTACTGCGTCTGTTTGAGATGGGCAGCCGCCCCGGGGCAGGCGCGCGAGTCCCTGCCTCCCCCCGCACAGCTGTGGCGCAGACTGCGCTGCTCTGTGCCATCCTTAGTTCTGTGGCCTGGAAATCTGCTTTGAGCAGCATGGTGGCTCCTATCAACTGGCTGTGGGAGGCTTTCTTCATAACTAGGTAAAGAGGAAGACACAGAAGTCTAAATCCTTTCAAATGTAATGAATAGCATTGTTGGATCTGCCTTCTTTTAATTAATCTACTTCCGATAATACATCAAGTAGAAATGAATCTTTACAAAACATCTCTTAGGAGCTAGGCGCTTAATGAGTATCATTCAGTGAAATCTGAGAAAAATCAACTCTCGATAGATCTTCAGCAATAGGACCACCATTTCTTATTCCTAAAAAGATTGATTAAATAGTAATTCACCATGTTTCTAGTAACATATTTTTAATGTGTCATTTGCTAGTTTCATAAAATAGTTTGTAAATTTCAAAGCAGTAGTTCATATTTTTGTAACCTATTTCAGTGATTTTTTAAAATTATATAATTTTAGACTGGGAAAATTAAAAATATTTCAAAATGAGTTGGCTGTAAATATAAGGTTTTAGTATCTATTTTGATCCAAACTGTTTCTAAGTGATTAACAGTATTTCTCTTAATACAGTGGTTGATAAAGTATCAGTCTTGCTATCTCCACTTCCAAATCACGACAGTCTTGAAGTACAAAATAAAGAATTGTCATGTGTATCCTAGCATTTTTCTTTATACAAGTAAGTATAGTTTAAAGACCTTTTTACTTTTTATACCAGTTATATGATATCAGCTAATTCTAGAACATTAAGACAAGATAAATTATCTTCATGTTTTAAGACTTGTTCCTTTCTAAGACTGTCTCTGTTTAATTTTTACATTATTGCAAAATATTTTAGCCAAACATATAGAATTATTAATCATGAATAACATTTTTGCAGTTTTCTGGATTCTGCAAAATTCCTAATGAAGTGATTGTTAAGAACTTTATTGCAAATTTTTCGAAATAACATCTCTCTCACATTTTTAACAGTATAAGCAATTGTCATTTGTTTTTAATTTTTCCCAGTTTTTATTTAAGAATTGTTTATTATGCATTTTTTAATTTATTATGCATTAGGCCAGAGGTGCAGGGGCAGTGAGAAGATTCACCAGAGACAGAGTGGGGAGCAGAACAGGTCGACTGAGGAAGTACACTAATGAGGGGAACAGTGGGCAGGTCAAGAGAGGTCTGCCATGCCCTGTGGGTCACCTCCGGGACCCGGCATCAAACTTGTATGGAAGTGATCGCGACGAGCTTGCAGTGCTGTGTCCTAACCTGTTGCGCCACCAGGGAGGACCAATTTTTTTCCCAGTTCTTCAGAGCTGAAATACTATCTCATTAATATTTTAATTAGACCATCCCTGAAGTTATTTGTCTAATTGACATGTTGCTTGGCAAAAGTTCCACTTGGATACCTAACAGTCATCTCAATACTAAAGTGATCAAAACTGATTCCTGAGGTCTGTCCCCACCCCAGACTGATCTCCTGCCAGCTTTCCCATCTCAGCATCAACTCCTAGTTCCTCTTCACTAGAACCCAAAACTTGGTAACCATGCGGCACCCCAGTCCAGTGTGTAATGTGTACATATGGTCTTTCCAGAAGCTAGCTTCTTATTTTAACTGTAGCAGCTTTCACATTGCGGAAGTCTTTGACTTTGATGCAGTCCTGTTTGTTTATATTCACTGTCACCTCTCTTGCCACTGAGGTGCATCCACAAGACATCACTGATTGGGGTGTTTTGTTCACGTAATCTATGGCTTCATCTCCAAAATCTGTGTCTTTAACCCAGTTTGAGTTAACTTTTCTGCAAGGTTTAGTCTAAGATTCATTCTTGCAGCTCTTGCGCTTGTGTTCGACCCGTTCTCCCCGCACCATTTGTTGAACGATCGCCATTGTCCACCGGGTACTCATGGCTACTTAGTCATAAATCAGTTGCCGTTGCATGTTTGGGTTTATTTCTGAGCTCTCATTTTTTCTTTTTCTTTTTTTTTCACCTGGTGTCTGTTTTTGTCCCTGCACCACATTGTTTTGATGACCGTATCTTTGGAGATAGCTGGAGGTTCAGCCACTCTACCGTCTGGTCAGGATTACTTTGGTTGCTCATTTTGCTGACTTTCTGTATTCTTTAGGTAAGATGGCTACTATCACAATTCCAGCTCACTGCGTCCATGAGCAGGGGCTCTTATTTCCACTTGTTTGCATCTTCTGTTTCTTCTAACAATACCTTACAGTTCTTATTGTACATATCCTTCACTTTTTTTACAATTTACTCCAGTCCATTCAGTACTGATTCAATGAGAGAGTTGTTTTATAGACGTCTTCCTCTTCTAGTTCATTGTTTGTATAGAACCTGCCACGTTACTATACTGATTTATTGTTCCTAAGAAATTTTTGGGGGATATTTAGGGATTTGTGTGTATATGATATCATCAGTAGATAGTGATGGTTTCACATTTTCCTCCTTGATTCATTTTGCATGTTTCTTTTGCCTGTTTTCTCTCTCTAGGACTTCCAGTACTATATTAAATAGTACCAGTGAAATTGGACTTCCTTGTCTTGTACCTGATCTTGTAAAACTTTCAGTGTTTCACCATTGAATATAATTAACTCAATATTATGTTTGTTTATATGTTAATAGAATATGTTAACTGTGGCTTTACCATCTATGACCTTTATTATGCTTAGGAAAATACCCACTATCTCCCTTTTGGAGGGATTCTTATCACAAATTCATGTAAACCTTTCTAAATGCTTTCTCTGCATTCATTGAATTGCATTGATTGATTTTTCAGAGGTTGAACCATCATTGAATCCCTAGAATAAATCCTACCTGATATAATGTATCAGGTAGGATTTATTTTTAACATAAATGTATATTTATGTATATTTATTTTTAACAAAATGTATATTTTTAACAAAATGTATATTTTTAACATTTTGTTGAATTTGGTTTACTGAGATTTTGTTGAAAGATTTTCCATCTGCATTCATCAAGATTCTTGGCCTGTAATTTTAATTGTGATGTTTTTAATTATTTTTGGCATCAGGTTAATATTGGATTTATAAAATATGATTGGAAGCCTTTCATTTTCCTCACCTCATTTGCGAGGAAGAATTTGAAGATAGGTAGTAGTTTTTCTTTGAGGTTTTTGTAGAACTCACTTATGAAAATATTTGGGTTAACCTATTTTATTTTTTTAGCAAACTTACAATTACTGTTTTAATTCCCTTCCTTGCAGTTGTCTGTTCAGGTTTTCTGTGTCTTCCTGATTTTGTAGTTTTTAAGAATTGGTTAATTTCTCTAGGTTACTCAATTAATTGCCACACAGATGCTCAAAATAATAACTTATGACAGTAGACACATGATGCTGAAATCATATAAAGTATATTCTCTGATTACAATGGCTTTAAATTAGAAGCCAGTCAATATAAGAAAGTAGGAAAAAAAACACTTAATATGTGGAGATAGAACAACACTCTACGAACAGCCATCACATTAAGGGGGGAATTAAAGAAGGTATTTGTAAATAACCTGGAGATGAAAATGAAGACATGGTCTATCAGAACCTGTGTGACACTGCAAAAATACTACTAAGAGGAAAAGACATTCCACTGCCAGTCCACATCAAGTAGTAAGAAAAAGCTTAAATAAATAACCTAACCTTTCACCTTAAGGAACTAGAAAAAGAAGAAGAAAAGAAGGTAGAAGGAATGAGATGATAAAAGAGCAGAAAGAAATTAATAAAAATTAAAAAGAGTGCAAACAATCAGAGTAAAAAACGTGTTCTTTGAAAAAATTAGCAAAATGACAAACCTCCAGTTATCATCACTAAAAAATGGAGAAAACTCTAATAAAGAGTCATAAATGAGTGAGGAAAAGTTAGAACAGCATTGCAGAAAGACAGAGGATCACTAAGGTACCACTGCAAACTTTAGAATTTGTATGCGAAGAAATTTAATTAATTGAAAAATGACATATGTATATCCTTGAGAAGTCTTTGCCACTTTGGATCCCCTAAAGCAAATTCTGTTTCACCTTTATCACTTATAAATAGTTCATTTGTTTAGAGGAATGCAGATATCACATGCAGTTATATGTGGTATAAATCGATCAGCCCAAGTAAATACAAATGGAGGAAGGGTAGAGGAAAGGATGGACGGATGCACGGACGAATGGACAAGTAGACAGACCAGTAAGTGGGAAACTAAATAGAGGATAGGTAAGAGATCAAATGTGTATGTGTTCATCTAACATTGAAGTTTATATTTGGGGATGTTCACATAATTCAGATTAAACCAAAATGTTTCTCCAATTCCTTTGCCCTGTCTATGGAAGAACCATCTTATGTATGTATTCTTAAACACAGAGAAGTCTCATTTGCAGCTGATCATCCACAAGAGAAAGAAAATGTGGTTACGCTAACCACGTACAGCACTGTATGTGTCTGTGTACACCTTACCTTTCCTGCAAAAAGAATGTTTTAAATGATGCCATTACTTTAATAGCTTCCATTTGCTTCTGAATTTTCAGTGTGCCAGTTATCCGATTCCACTTCTATGATGAAATTTGTGAGCCTCATGGCTATTTTAATGTGATGCCTTTTATAATGTAATTGAGAGAAGTCTCCAATGAATAAAATAAATGGTTTCAGAGGGTTCTTAAGCCCTCAACAGACATCAGCTAAAATGTTAAGAGTGCCTCCAAATCCCACTGGTGCTATATTTTCTAACCATGAAAGAAATGTCATTATTGTAAATTCTCAGCTTTTGTCTAAAAATCTTGCACTGAATCCCCTGAGCATCAGTTCAGTTAATTAATTCAAACAATTTCCTCTCTAATCTCTAAAACATTTTCATATTTAAGACAATAAATGAGGTACTTAAGGGCCTCACTCATTGTTGGTCATTAATATTCCAGGGAATTAGAAAAATTACCCCTAGCTTTCACTGACATGAATAATGTGTTTTTTTTTTTCTTTCCTTCCAATGGCTCTGACCTGGACAAGGTTAAAAGCTTGGTTTCTCTGCAACGGAGTGTAAGAAAATCCTATTTTCCATTTGCTTTGGTTTTAGCACACAGAGTCAAATACTCCTTTTCTTTTGCAATAAATTTGATATATAGTTTGATAGCTTATGCCAAGTTAAAGATTAAATTAGCTAATAATAGGTTTGAAATTAGTGATTAGTTTGGAAGAAGAATAATTGCCTTTCCTGAACCAGTACATAAGGTTAATGCAGTTGGGAATGGGCGGCTCCAGTAACTTTGACACTAATTGGTGATTATGTTACATGTTAAGGAGTCAGCGTGAATGAAATCTCATGAGGTTTGCAGAAAGACAAAGCTATTTGCTCGCAAACCAACTTTTCTCCATTTGAACAATTGGTGAAATTTCATAAATGGCTGATAACGTGACCGTCAGGATAAAATCTCATAGCAGTTCTTACCATTGACTCGGATGGTCAGGTTGAAGCAAAGCATACAACTTTTTCTGTAATGTCAAATCAGCCATTTATTTGTCGGTGACATGAATGTAATTGTTCAATTTCCTAAATCAACATTCTCTGAGTGGAGAAGAGAACCGTGCTGATAATTGTTCAGTGTTTTATGCTCATATAAATGTTATACCAAGTCTTCTAAATCATTGTGCAGCCATTATAGATTTAGTCTTGCTAATATGAACACACAGTCCCACACACACTCATTCCTATAAGTGTGACTTAAAACAGACCGTAGACATTTAGGGGTAGGGTGTCAGAATTATCCACAGCAAATTGTTCATAAGATAATTGAGGCAGAGAGAAGAAAATTCCCGTAAGTTCTGGTGCAGACACCTATCTATTATGAGATCAGTCTTATCTGTGACAATCAACTGAAAAGGGCGTTAATCTTATACAAAAGTCCCCTATTATATTTTTCTCATTTGCAATCTTTAAAGGTTTAGTTATTTATGCTAGTTACAGATCAATAGTTTCCTCATTAAGCTATAAAAATATAACATCTAAAATATACCATTTATTTCTTTATTTGAAACATGTACTCCCCTGGATATTGTCGTTACAATAATCGTTATTTTCACAGTGAAAAGCCTGTGTGGGAAAAACAGCGATATAAATAGTTGCTACAAATATATTGATGCTAATTAGATAATTGGATTGTTTTAATAGTATTACACTGTAAGTCACAACTCTTTCAGTTTTCAAAACATATTTGACTTTAATTGCCCTCACCATGTCATATATTTCTGTAATTTTTAGGATTCAGACAAATGTAAGGACCTAGATAATATTTTCCATTTTCAAAGTTTTTTTTTTTTTTCGTTTTTGTTTTGTTTTGTTTTGTTTTGTTTTGTAATTTCTTGAAAGGGCCCTCCCTGGTGGTGCAACAGGTTAGGATGCAGCACTGCAAGCTGTCCACAGACACTTCTGTGTAAGTTCGATCCTCAGCCTAGGAGGTGACCCACAGGGCACGACAGACCTCTTCTGACCTGCCCACTGCTCCCTCAGCAGTGTACTAAATCATTCTGCTTTTTCTGATCCCCACTCAGTTTCTGGTGAGTCCTCTCATCACCCCTGCACCTCTGGCTTATACCCCAGTTCTGTGTGCATAAATAAATACATCTTTTGAAAATTTTTTTTCAAAAGCTTTTTTTAGATTTTTCTAGTCACAAAATTGAAAGGTACTGCTAATACTGTTTTGACAGTAAAAATGTAGAGACATATTTTCCCAAATAACTGAATTAAATTGAATATTTATACATTTAAACAGTTTTAAATCAGGGTAAAATAATTAAAGGAAAAAAATTGAATGATTAAAAAATAAAGTATGATCATTCTCCCAGAATAAGGTGACATCTCCTTGTGCTTCTCATTTTATTCCCTGATGATCAGTGGTGATGAACATTTTTTCCATATGCCTGTTTACCCATCTGCATGCTTTCTTTGGTTGAGTGTCTAGTTAGCTCTTCAGTTATTTTCTGGTGACTCTCCTACCTGAGAGGATACTTAAAAGTGAGCGTTCCCCAAATATAATTCAAGAAGTCTAGCCAAGACTCTGTATTTAGGTGGATGAGGACTGAGATCAGCATGTCATGAAAACTTAGAAGGCTTTGTGAAGACTTTGTGAAGAAAGAGTAGACTATTTCTTAATAGTAGGGTGTTTTTGGTTTTTTTTTCCAGCTGTACTTCCTAATTTGAACAATATATATTTTTTCATCTTATTTCTGCGACTTCCTCCTCAATTCATGGTTGAATATAAAAAGAAAGTGAAAGTAGAAACATGCAATTTCAAAGAGACTGACTTATGTTTAAGCAATGTAAAGAGAAATGAGTGCAGATTTAAGATGGAGATAATATCCTGAGTGTTTTATCAGTAGTGAATGTAATCAATTTATTTGAAAATATGCTAGCATTATTCTTCAATGATCAATAGCTAACTAAACTATTTTTTAAATATTCATCTTACATAACTTAGTAATTCTGCCTTACATCACGTGTGTGCAGGTCACTGATTCACCGCTTCTGACTAGTCTGACAGTATTTCCAGTTATTCATTATCAAATGTACATTTAAGTTGTTTCATGTCTTTAGTACTTTAAACAGTGTCTGCATAGATTTTCTTGTTTTTCTTTAAGATGGATTGTAATTTCATCTTTACTATCAAATACACTTGTGAAGTGCAGTGTGTCCAGGCCTGCTAGGGAACTGTTCTAATTAAAAAAGGCGCAGTAAAACACAGGCCAAGATACATAGATTCATAGAAAGAGCCTGTGCAGCATGGGATTTTAATAACAGATAAGTTGAAAAAAAATAAGAACTTTTCAACAAATTAAGTGTAAAAATTATTTGTATGAAGATCAACTGAATGTTAATTTCCTGACTTAGGGAAACACACACGAAAGGGAGCTAAAAGAGGAGCTACATTTGGGAGTAGGTGTCCATGATGCACAATTGAAACTACTATCGCCAATACTACTATACACAAATGTGCTCTGCAGGTGAGTGACGGACACGGGCACTTCAGCAGTGCCGTGCAAAGGGACGAGCACAGCATTTCCCCGAAAAAACACGTTTAAAGCGACACTGAATGCCATTGTGCTTTGTGAAAAGTAAGTCAGGGCTGCCAGAGCACACAGAACTTGACAGTCATTGAATCACTTTATTTTGGAAGGTGGTGTTCTTGAATCACATCAGTTTATAGAAACTCGGTATATATTGGAAATGCCACACTTTGCCTGCTAGGCAGATGATACAATTCTTTTTCAGTGCACTGTCTTTCTTCCCTGTTTATTGTTTCTTATGCTTTCTATTTTCGGTGGCTATTGATTGAGCTTTTATATTTATTGAAGCCAATATGGCCATGTCTACAGGTTTTGGTTTTTTGTTTTGTTTTGGCTATCCAGTGCTGCATAGGATTTATTTATCTTAATACATCTAAAAAAGCAAATCACCTGAAAACTACCATGAAAGTATCTTAGAAACTTTGAAATTATATTTAATAAAAGCTGGTAAAAATTTAGGATGACAACTTCTCCCAATATTCATCATGACTTTATGTCCCAGGTAAGTAAAAACATGCATAACAGAAGATGAGGTTATTTTCTCATTGAATTTTTAGAGGATATAATTTGACAGATGATGTGGTTGCTATGTGAAGGGAACTATTTTAATTATAGCAGTGTTTTGTCATCTGGGCTTTATTGTTCAAAAATACTGTGACTCATTTTGATGGATCAGTTGGAAATTCTAAAAGCTCACCATATATCATCAAAATTGATTCTCTTGGAGATAGAAATAAAATGTCCTCAGACTTTTATTATAGCATTATTGAAAAATGGATTGCCCTCCAGAGGATTTCTGAACATTCTCAAGAGGCATATGTTCGTATAATCATATAAGGCTCATAAATCCTGCTTCTGCTAAATTAGCTTAATGTAGCAATCATATGCCATTACTTTTGGACTGTTCCTTTTTTCCAACAACTTGACCAAATATAAAACTTTGTCCTTAAATTTAATATATATGCAGAAGCACATGCACATAAACACAAACATCACAGCCATGTTTAAAGCACTTGTGTTACAGTGTGCTACAGTAAATGTCACAAGGCAAGGAAAGATGCAGAGGTTATAGTAGCAAAATTGGAAATACCATGTTCTGGTGGCACTAATACTACCTCCACTCAAACATATGCCAACAAAGAGCCTTTGGAAACTTCCCAGTTGACACTGTTTGATCTGCCTGCTTCCTACGCATTGCTTCCATTGTACCTACTTAACATCTCAAGAAGAGAAAATTATAATCACATGAAACTCTGAAAAGCATTCTAGTCGCATGCTACTTACTGAGTTAATTCACAGGCCAGGCTAGATCCCGAAATCCCCCTTCTCAGATGTCCTTTCCAGGTGAGCATAAGTAAGAAAAACTTGGGTTACTGCCATTCGTAACTTCATGACCGTAACCCTCAGTGGAGACCCGCAGTTACTGACGGTCGTAGTAAGTGCAGACATTCACGCTGCGGTGCTCCAGCTGGCTCCGGGAAGCTCGAGCACCTCAGTTTTCCCGTTCCCATCGTCACTTCAGCCCGTTCCGTGGCTGCTCCACTGTAATGCGCCTTGGTCTGGGCTGCCTGGCAGTGCTTTCTTGGGAACTTCTGTCTCTTATATCCCAACTCGTGGTTCACCCCGACTCCGATGGTTTTCAGGGCCTGTGTCTTTAGAACTGTGTTTCTTATGCCTTTCCCTTTCTCTCCTCCCGCTGGAGTCTTCATGACACCGACACTGCTTCTCTCGACGTTACTCCAGAAATCTATTAGACCGCTTTCATTTTTCTGAAATTTTTATTCCTTTACCTTATTCTATTCTTGCGTGTTCCAGTAGCACTTTCCACTCACGGATTCTCTCAGTTGCTTGTTTATGCCCCTCAGTTTTACTTTTGTCCTTTTTATGACTTTTTTCTGGCATCTTTGTAGTCCCTGTGTTTCTCCCACCACCATATTATCTGCCAACTGTCACCATATTCTCTTGCACCCTTCCCTCCCTGCGGGTTCCTCCCCTCCCTGCAGGGTCCTCCCCTCCCTGCTTCCTCCCTCCCTGCAGGGTCCTCCCCTCCGCCCTTCCTTTGCTGGTGTCTCACATCTATGGCCAGCTTACAAGTTTTAACTTTTTTTCTTGGCCTTTTGTTTGGTTTCTCTATATTCTACAGATACATGAGACCACCAAATATTCATCTTTTTCCTTCCAACTTACTTCAGCTAGCATAATGTACAGAAGAAACACAAGGAAGAAATGCAGAGGGTCCACGATTTTATTTTTTTAATCAGCTGTAGTGTTTCCTGACTCCGTTATTTCTTCATGATGTGCCGCATAGTTTCATCGCCTTTGCTCTTTTGTTGCTTTATGTCCTCTGTTGCTTTCCAAGCGCCCTCAGTGTTGACAGAACTGTTGTCCTGAGCTCTGCCATGTCCTGTAGCGCCACCAAGTGAGGGCAGTTTCAGGGTGGGATGCTGTTTGTTCTGTGTTCTTCTGTCTCCTCCTTGTAGATTTCATGAGGGCTTTAGTGGAGACAGATTTCTGACTATTGATTTTGTACGTTTTCGAGTCCTCGGGGGCTGACACCAGCGAGGGGCAGTCGAGTAAGAGAGGCCTGGAGCCCAGGCATCAACAGCTGGTCTCCAGGAGACTGGGGCATCAGTTTCCCGCTAGGAACGTCTCTTTCTGGGACTGGCCGGAGTTTCAGGCCCTGTGCCCGAGCTACGGCCGCGAGTGTCTGAGCCTGGGCTTCAGGAGTGGCCGCCTGCAGCGATGCCCGCGCTCCACTCGGTGGCCCGGTGGCCCTGCACCTCCCAGCCGGGGGCGGGGCCCCGCGCTCAGTCCGGCGGGCGCAGGCCGCAGGGCTCTGCCTGGCGCCGCCGCTCGGGCGCAGAGGGCCAGTCTGCCGCAGTGACTCCACAGCTTGCGGTTCTCGGGCCCCTCCGCCGGGGGCCCCTCCGCTGTGTGTAGGGTCGTTGGGATGTTCTCCCCACCAATTTTATCGTGCTTGCTGGGAGGAGTTTGGCTGAACAGCGTTACTCTGCCACCCTCTTGCCGGGCCGCAAGGCTCGTCCATTTAATGTCATCTGCTTTCTTGAAAGTGCACTGCCTGCCTGTTGACCATGAGGTCATTCATGTCCACGATGCACATACATATATCCCTATGCGCATCGCTGCCACCTATTAGGGTGTGTTTGTTTCTTCTCAGGGCTTTTTTCTCTCATTTTTATTCATGAAAATCTGTAGCGAAACCATTGTGTAGGTTTTGTGATAGAAATATAATCTGTATTATATTAATCTATTTATCTGTTACATACAATATGTAACAGAGGAAATGCGCTACCATCAGAAAATCGGTTAGGATATTAACAGCTGAGGGGCAGAGTAGCTACAGTAGCATAGGAATAGGAGGGGAAAGTGATAGATTTTATCAATAGGCGAATTAAAGTGAATGGTTTTATAAGGGGACATTTTCCTTTATAGAAAAAATTTACTGAAAGTCAAGATGAGGACATCAGGAAAGAATTAAAGCATCCCTGCTCTTTTGAGATATTGTCTTCTCTAGAGATATATTCTGACTCTTTAACCTTTAAAGTCATAAGTTATGAAGATAGCGCGTTAATGCCGATGCCTATCAGAGGCATCTTTTCAGGCATAGCCAGAGCACATTTTCATAAAACACCAATTTATGTTCTGTCAGTTACATCTGCTTCTGAGAGATTTCATCAGTCACATTATGTTAAATCACATGACTATACCGAAATGATTGATAACACACAGATAGCACACATTCAAGTATGTAGGTTTTATTAGAAAATTTTTAAGTGACCCATGAGTATTTTATAGAGGCCTAAAATCTGAAGTAGTCTAGCATGATTTTATTACACAAATGGGCTTTAACTTAGAGTTAAGTAAGCAAAATTTACATACTAAGGATAAAATTAGAAAGAAAATTTTCCTTTTAATAACATGTAAGTCCTTATAGAATTTTCCTCTAACAAGGTACCAAATTAAAGGACAGTCTAAATTTTCATAAAGTAAAAATGACATTTCATTTTTAATTATTGCATGCGGATCATCAGGTCCAGAGTGTTTGGTCACCAAAAATGATTAAAAGGAGCTAGTCAAGGTTCCAGCAGAGAGATAATGTTGAATGGGGCTTTGGAGAGAATATCCTTAAGGAATTCGTTTTACTAAACCTGTGCAGTCTGCGAGAGCTCCCTCGCGGTCCTGGCGGCTCCCCCAGCTCCGGTATTTGTTATCTTCTGAGATGTCGCAAGGCCCAGTGCCTACAGGACATACATGCTCATACGCTGAAGGGAGCAGCCAGCCAAGCTCACCAAAGAGCCAAATGTTCTGTGGCAGAAAAGGACCAAAATCCTACGTAAGCCAGACAGGAAAGGTTCTCAGTCGCTCGGCCTTCTGCTCTGCGCAGGCCCTAGACTCACTGGCTGAAGCCCACCCGCGTCAGGAAGAGCAGCACGCTCAGGCTGCCCGCGTCGGCCCGGCCCAGACGTGCCTCGCAGACTCCAAGCTTGCCAGACGCCAGTGGCCACACGCACTGTCACGAGAGGTTTGGCGAAGAGGTCACACTCCAGTACAGCAGTGACTCGGACCAAGGCTCAGATGGTCAAGGGACTGACCGCCCAGTTAGGGAGCAAACGGCAAGTCACGGAGAGGAGCTTGTGTGCCACCAGTGACCGGCCGCAGCTGTGGCCTCGTCACGTCGCGGGCCGGACGCTGGGACCGTCATGGCCGCAGCAGGTAGTCCTCCAGCTGCTGTGCGGGCCAGCGGCTGCTTCACGGGCAGTGTCTGGCGACTGCTGGAAAACCTGTGAGCGTCCCACTCGAGGGCTTCAGGACATAAAGTCAAAGGTTTTATTTCGTCTGAGTAAGTATAGTAAATCATTTCCATACAAGGCGGATTTAAAAAAATGGTAGAAATAACAGTAGTTTTATGTGGATATAAAGCATTAGCCGTATGCAGAAATAGGGATGTCATATTCCTACTTAGACCTGGTGAGACACAGCCACCCTCAAACTAAAAAGGTTAAAGCTAAAGACAAGGAAACTTTTGTGTATTGAAGGAAAAAAAAATGTCACATGAAGATGTTTACTGCGCTTAAAACATGTCTGTGTTGCAAATAGTGATAAAAACCTGGATTCCTAGCTCCTTTGCTTTTATGATTTATTTAGTAGTGCATTCAAGACATGAGGAACAGACCAGAGATGCAGGGGTGAGAGGACTCCCCAGAGACAGTGTGGAGCAGAAGAGGTGGAGCAGCACAGGCGAACCCACTAAAATCCACTGCTGAGCGGGCAGCGGGGAGACAGGAGGGGTCTGCCGCGCCCGGGGGTCCCTCCCTGGCCGGGGATGGAACCTTGTGCTGCAGCAGCTGCGGACAGCCTCACAGCTGGACTCTGCTCCGCTGCCCATCGGGAGGGTCCACAGCAGGTGCGGAGGCTGGATGTTCCCTGCCCCTGTGAGCCAGGGTTAGTGCCACATCCCAGCAGACAGAAATGCGGCTATTTCCGTTCTGTTCATGAGCGCGGGATGATTCCCCTTGCTTACTTCAGTTCATGTCAGATCAGATGACTCCTGGGCAATGAAATGTGTGTAAAAATAAAGTTTGTCCTCTGGACCAAAGTGTTTAGTTGCTAATAAAAGTGGATCCAGCAGCCACAGAGATCAGATACCACAGATGCTGGAAAGTTAAAGTAACACGGTTTTTCTATACTTAATATCTTAATCACTGTGTCGAACAGAAGACCCACTGACCTGAATGGACTGTTATGTGAGCAAGAAATAAATCTTCCTTGAATTAATCCTCTGGGACTTGAAGGATAATTTGTACAGTGACATCTAGTCTAAACTGAGTTTATTTGCATACATTATATCATTTAAACATTTAATAAAGAGTAATAAATTATGTTTCTGTCATTGAGCATTAAAAATAACTATAGAGCCCTCCCTGGTGGCGCAGCAGGTTAAAGCACAGCACTAAGAAGCTAAAGCCACTTCCGCATGAGTTCGATCCCCGCCTGCCCCGGAGGAGACCACAGGGCGCGGCAGACCTCTCCTGACCCGCCTGCTACTCCCCTCAGCAGTGGACTGTGTCAGTTGGCCTGTTCTGCTCCCCCTCTGGTGAATCCTCTCACCCCACTACACCTCTGACCTGTACCCCAGTTCTGTATGCACAAATATTTTTTTTTAAAAATTAACTATATTTGGGGGCTTCCCTGGTAGTGCAAGAGGTTAAGTCTCAGCTCTATGAAGCTGTCTGCAGCCACTATATAGCATGAGTTTGATCCCCAGCCTGGGAGTGACCCACAGGGCACAGCAGACCTCTCCTATCTCCCCACTGCTCCCCTCAGCAGTGTTTCAGTGGATCTGCCTGTTCTGCTTCCCATTCTGTCCCTGGTGAGTCATCTCACCCCCCCAACCCCGCAACTATGACCTGTACCCCAGTTCTTATATGCATAAATAAATAAAAATAAATCTTTAAAAAACATAATTATGTTTACGTTATCCACGAAAACCCCAACAGTGCATCGCCTCCCTGTCTGGGATCCAACTCACTCTGCGGCGGCTGAGGGCAGTGTGCAGTGCTTTGGCTTTCTGTGTTGTGCCCGCAGGGAGGCCCGTCTTCTGTTGTCCAAATGACTGTAGATGTATAGACCCATAGCAAGCACTAAGTGGCTAACCTCACTGTCAGTGGTGAAATAAATCTATATGTTGATTTACTGGAATTGTCAGGAGAAAGTTTTTGTGTTTTGTTTGTAATGCAAATGTCATAGGGGTTCATTGATACTTTTTATTTATTGCTACTTCTTAAATATTCCTAGCTACTTAGTAGGTTGTAAACAGACAGTGTGCACAGAAATCAATATTTTGCAAAACATTTTAAATGTTTGACTTTATAATAGTCTTCTTTTTTTTCAATTATATGTATAACCTTTCCATGAAGATTCTCACAATCTCAAACACCAGGTTTCTTAATCTCACCTCTTTCATATTAAGTAGATATTTTTTTTTAAAGATTTATTTATTTATACATACAGAACTGGGGTACAGGCCAGAGGTGCAGGGGCAGTGAGAGGCTTCACCAGAGTCAGAGTGGGGAGCAGAACAGGCAGATCGACCAAGTACACTGCTGAGGGGAGCAGCGGGCGGGTCAGGAGAGGTCTGCCACACCATGTGGTCACCTCCGGGGCTGGCGGGAATCGAACTCATGCGGAAGTGGCTTTAGATTCTCAGTGCAGTGCTTTAACCCGCTGCGCCACCAAGGAGGGCCTTAAGTAGATATTTTTATCAGAGAAGGATATTTTTAGAAGAATTTTCCACCTGGACTCTGTGCACTCAGACTCTTTGTCTTGTGCCATTCTCTAAAGGTTTATGAGCCCCTCAGCCTAGACACCCGTTTCTTACTTTTTAGTGCTTTATTTTGTTATTTAGTGTCAGTATATTCTGTAAGATACATAATTGTAGATTTCATAAAAGTGTATCTCTTAGTGGCTAAATGAAACCAGAGTATAATTTTTTTGTTTTTTAATAAGTGTAGCTCTTTTTAAATCAGGTCAAGGCCAAGACCTGCCCAGCAGCTGGGCTCCCCGGCATCACCCACTCTGTCCTAGCCAGGGGCTCCCCCTTCTCGCCCCTCACCCTCCCACCCTCGCCCTCCGAGCGCCTCAGCTCTGTAGTCAGCTTACGAGTGTTAGCGTCTGTTTGTCTTTGTCCGACTTATTTTTCCAGAGAATTTTAGGAAAGCCAAGATATTAAATCTACTGCTTAGTAAAACATACGCGTCTCTCGCTCTATCCCTCTCTCCCCTCCAACATGCTCCAGGCACATAGGGAAACATTCTGCTAGGATGTTTCCTTCCCTTTTCTCCCTCTCCCTTCCCCTTTCTCCCCTTCTCTCTCGCTCTCCTTTTTTTTTTTTCTCTCCCTCCCCCTCTCTCCTCTCCAACATGCTCTAGGCACATAGGAAAACATGTCCATTCCTTGTCTATGAGGACTGTGTGCTTATTCACTTAAAAGTGACCACTGCTTTAAATATTTGTTATCTCAGTAAGCATTAAAGAAAGGATATTATGTGTTCATGATGACTAATACTTCCCTGATAACATTTGCTTACATTTCTCCAGGGAATCTTTAAATTTGACACTTCCTTATAAAAAAAGTAATATGTATATAAAGTCAGGCTGTTCTTGAATCAAAACAAGATATTCTGAAAGCTGTATTGACATTGTTCTGAAAGCTGTATTGACATGTTGGTATATGGCATAATTACTGTTCTTAGAAAATTAACTCAAGTGGCCATAGCGGAGACAGCAGAAGAAGATAGTAGGTTTTTTGTTAGAAACAGATTATAATTTAAACTTAATATCATATCAAATCAAATTGATTAACTATATCATGCTCTTCTGTCATAGTTTAAGGAAAATACTTAGAATGTGTCAGTTAACACAACTGGAAAATGATTGTCAAAATTTTATTGTTAAAAACAGTTGTAGTTAAACTTATGCCTGAATCTGAACTTATTTCTGGTTCAAAATGACCTAGTCATGGCGTGTCAGAATGCGTCAGAGTGTCAGGGCACCTCAGAGGTCCCCAGGGTGTTTTAAACCCCTTGCTGAAGCACAGAGGGGTTAAGTTCCAGAGCGGTGACATTGATTACCTTTGCCATACACCTGTCTGCTAATTTTCCACCTTTCCGAGTACTGCTTTTGTTTCTTTCTGATTTCATTGATCTTTTCTCTACACACTGTGATATCTTTAAGGAAGTCGGTGCCCCAGTTTCAAGGCAAGATGCACTATTTGTGCATGCAATTATGTGTATTTTCTCTTCTATATAGTTTTACCAGAATCTTCTCTACGGTGACTTACTGACGAGAGCTGATCATTCTTTCTTTTTCCTTCTAAGCACAGGGGATCTTTGAGCCCCAGACAACGGCTGCTTGGATTCTGCACTCAAAGCTCGCCTGCCCTTTCGGTCCCACAGGCTAGCAGGTGCAAGCAGTCGGTCGCCCTGCAGGGGTTCAGGAAACATTTTTCTAAAGTTTCCTACAGGTGCAACTTTACATGAAGTGGAGATTGGGCTGAATTGCTTAGTATTTAAGGGCATCCCTTTAATCAGCGTGAGTACTGTTCTGAACTGAGTTCGTGTTTTTCAGTTGGATTTTCATATTTTATTTAACTCAAATGAGCTTGAAATAGTTAGAAGTCACGAAGTCCAGGCACCTGTTTAGTCTTTCTGAAGGTTAAGGGACGACTTTGACCAAAGTCTTTGTAGTATCCGGACACATTGCTGTTGAATTGTTTGAGGGCGAGAGAGCAAGAAACATGCTGGTGCTTTGAGGAGAACCTGCAGGGGATCTTTGATGTGCAGCAACACGTCACTGCCCTGCTCTTGTGTCAGTCTATTCCTCGTGATGTCATAGATGGTATGCTAAACTTCCAGAAATTTCCAGGGGGCTTCTAATTTTAGAAGCTCTCATCAAAGCCCGAAGCACAAATAAGATTCATGTTATTTATTTATTTATTTAAAGATTTATTGACGCACACAGAACTGGGGTACAGGCCAGAGGTGTGGGGGTGAGAGGCTCCACCAGAGACAGAGCGGGGAGCAGAACAAGCAGATGGACGAAGCACACTGCTGAGGGGGCAGCGGGCGGGTCAGGAGAGGGCCGCCGCGCCCTGGGGTCACCTCCGGGTGGGGTCGCGGGGATCGCACCGGCGTGAGCTTCTGAGCCGGCGGTGGGGGAGACATGAGGGGAGGCAGCTGGTGGAGCCTTTTATCCCTTGCAAGTAAGCAGGGGAATTTCTGAGACGTCAAGATCGAGAGAGAAAGGGCTGGGCCGGGCTTCAGCGCGAAGGTGACGGCAGCAGAGGAAGCGGAGGGCGCGCAGCGGCGCCGCCGTGGGGACGCTTCGCGGGTCACTGACCTGGACTGTCCGATTCTCACGTAGCGATGCGAGAGGCTGACGTCAGCAGGTCTCAGGGCTATCAGCATCTTAAAATTAAATGGAGAAAGGAAGACATCGACTGTGTTAAATGAAAACGCGACTTTATATTAAATGTTGGGGAAAGATTATGGCAGCACAAAGTAGTGTTCTGCCTGGAGAATTATGTCAAGTCTCATAAACAGTAAACCTGATCGTCCTTTCTCTTGTTTATTGCTGTTTTAAATAATAATAATAATAAAAGCCCAGAGTCCTTTAAGCAGGTCCCTACCCAAATCTAGTACCTAACATAGTTGCAATTTTAACCACCCCCAAAAGGGTAATTAAAAAAAAAAATCAACCTGGAGCTTCCTGACCAGCTATCAAGATGACCCAGGTGTTAAGAGCCCCATGTTTTCCCCCAAAAGATGGGGCCTTTGCCTGAAGTCATCTTGCTTTTCTTTTGCTAATAATCTTCTCCCAACCTCTTTCTGACTATTCAACATTTCATTGTATGTCTGTATTACTTTCTAGTCAGAGTTTCGCCTGATTTATGAATCCTTAATAAAGTCAGAACTCAAGTGTATGTTTTTCATTGTTCATTACTGCTACTCAGTATGCAAGCAACCCCTTTGCAAATTGCCATCAGCACACACCTCTGCGGAATCCCCATAGCTGCTAGCCTGACTCCCACTGCCGCAGCTCTAGCAACTCTAAATTCCAAACTTATCTCACAGCCTTTAACCTATTCTCTGAAGCAGCCTGTAGACCCGTAATGTGCAGTGTTGCTGATTGACATCCAAGAAAGACCCTTAATAGTAGAGACCAGTGTTGCTCGTGAGGTTCACATAGACGCTCGTCATTGGTCACCAACGTTAAAGGGCTGATTGCTCCCAGAGCAGATGGTCATTCACCACGTGACTCAGCAGTGGTAGTTCTGCCTGGGTGCAGGCAGGAGCAGGGTGGCCGAGAGCTGTAGGCTTGGGCCACAGGAGACACCACGGGTGATTGTGGCTGCCTAGTAGGAAGGCTGTCCAGAGCCTGTTAGCCCAGCTAGGAAGCAGTGAGCGTTTCTTGGGTATGTAGAAGCTCCCTGGAAGCAAATTGACTCACTCCCCGGGGCCCACAGACAGTTTTCTGTACAGCCATCATGCACTCCCTCGGCGTCTGCAGGCTGGCTGGTGAGCCCTGGGAAACCTGCACCCAGCCGGGAGAAGAACAAATATTTCCTCTGTGCCCCAGTACTGTTCCCTGTGGGGCTGGGCGCCTCCTGTGGAGACATTTACCCCCACATCTTCACCTCTCTTTCGGATGTGGCCACTCCATGCTGATGCAGGTCAGCTGTGCCTGTGGAGGAAAAAATGACTCCAGGGTCTGCTGCTCTGCCATCTTGCTTCAATTTCTCCCTTGCTTCTAGTTTTGAAGAATTCAAATCCTAAAAAGTGAAAAATAAGAAATTTAATAAAAGCAATATTCATAAAATTAACTTGTGTGTTGACGTAAAACTTGGAAGAACGATCACTTTGGAGTGCTAGGGAATGTCAAGGCAACTGAGCAGAAAGGATTGGGGTTCAGCTTTTGGGAATAGTTCAGAACTGCGTTACACAGACAGAAACAGGTATTGTGAGCTGTGCAGGGTTTCTGAAATGTCGAATATGCTAAGAGAAGTCATTGAAAATAAACCAGGCAGGTAAACAAGCTTCGGGGATTTCTAGATAGTGTGAGGAAATACAGAATCTCTGGGAATTCTACTGGCGCGATTCTAATTACTTTTGTTAAAGTGCGAGTCTACAGGAAGTCAACTTGAAGTTAACTAGTAGAAATGCTGAGGTTGAGGAAGAGTGATGGCAATCGATCAAAATTACACCTGTCTCTCAAATAAAACTGGGAATGACTTCAGGAGCTCTGAGTATCCTGAACTTCAGAATACCTCTCAGATACTTCATGGAATTTGTTTGACTCCACTTACTTGATGAAATTTAGAAATCCAGACTATACTGTATAATAGTATTTAAAAACCCACAATATTGCTAGCAAATTAAATTTTGTAAGTATTCAATACATTTTGAAGAAAACTGTCAGCAGTATATATTTTACAATTAATTCATTTCAATAAAAATATTTGCATCTTTATTCATTCATGAATATCAGTATAACAAAACTTTTTGTAATATTTTAATTATTAACACAAATGCACACAGCTTAGGATTGAATCATTTTATTCCATACAGATGCTTGGGTACTAATTTGGAGGATTTTTTTTTTGTAATATAAAGTGATATAATTTTATTGTTCATTGCTGAACATGCCATTAAATCATAAAATAATAATTCAGTTAAATCATCAAACACTATACTGTGATCATTTAAATTATGTTTTAATGGTCTCATTAATATAATTGGTCTCAGATAGCAAACCTGATTAGGTCCTAGTAAAATAGGAGATTTAATTGATTTATTTCCATGTTGGAACTATTTAGTTATCTTACTTTTTTCTGTTTTATAAAAAGTTATTTCATTTTTAAGGAGTCTTTTTAATTAGATACAAGGAGTAGAATTATGTTGAAACTTAAGCACTGATCTCCATTTATCCCTAAAATTAAACCAAATGAATGATTTCTTAATTTTAAGTATTGATCATATTTATAATACACATTTTGCCTGTGACATTCCTAGACAATTCAGTTCTGTCTAAATTTGGGATTTAGTTCCATTTAAAAAAATTAGTAGCTATTTCTCCTCCATGACATATAATTAATTAAATCAGGTTAGACATTTCTAACAATGTGATATTTAAAATTTCATTTTCCAACATGTAATAATGCTTCTGCCAGTTGTGGTATTTAAAGATTTGATGCGTGCAGTTTTACTACTACTATAGTTAAAACCATTTTGGGCAAAGCTATTAATAGGAGTTGTCTGGTCAGATTTAACATCACTAGAGATGAAATGAAATGTTGACTTAATTAGACAAGATGGGTAGTAGAAGAGCCAGGAAATGACTCACTGAGGATGTTTCATCAGTAAATATTAAGAGGAAGTGACTGAAGATATGTAGTAGCACCCGATAAAAAGCGAAAACCAGAAACCCCAGTAATCGACTTCTGCTAAGGAATTTGTGGGGCATCCACTGACCAAAATGTTGTTTGGTGCCAGAAATTAACATGCCCTTGTTATTTAACGATAACAGCTATGTTAGAGGCATTATCTCTAGAAATCAAGTGAAAATATCAGATACTTTTCCCTTCTTAACGTCACTCTAATATGCCCCCACTACGACCTCTGTCTTTATAAATGCTTGAGCATTTGGCTAATAGAAATATTAATAAAAGGAAATACTGGGTTTCTGTGATGTCTCAGACACTGTGCTAAGTGGCTGACCTATCAAATTTAATCTTAGAAATGGCCTCACTTACCGTCGCGACTCACTTGACCACTCTTGACTAAACTAGGTTCCCTTAGGAAGAGTTTTCTGACTCCTTATCTGAGAATATGAATCGTGTAGATTCTTCTCAGATGGACAGTCTTAAAAAACAGCAACAAATGTGTTTGCAAAGGCAAAGATTAACACTATGCACATGGAGACTTTACACGGCTGTAATTTTAGAGAATTATGGAATATACCAGGAATCGTTCCGCCGTGTTTGCTGATCTGGGACATCACGGAGCGAGAGGAGGAGACGGCATGACTGACAGAGGGTTGGGTACGTCGTCCTTACTGAGCATAGAGACGGGATTCTCAGAGAGAAAAGTGTGTACACCTGTAAACACACACCCGGATGAGGGGCCTCCCTGGCGGCGCACGGGGTCACATCTCATCACTGTGGGTCTGTTAGCAGCAAATGCAGTGCAAGTGCAGTCTGGCCAAGGAGCTGACGCACGCGGGAGCAGACCTCCCCGCTGCCCTGTCACCTGCAGTGTATTCAGCGGAGCCTAAAATATAAAAGAAAATGCAATGGGATGAGAGATCCCAAGCTACCTACTCCTGGCTAGCTCCTCTTTGACTAGGTAGGGAAGAAGGACTTAGGTAAAGACAGAAGTTCCTCTTAGCTTTTAAGTTCTGTTATATATGGTTTAGTTTTTCTTACTATCTTTACCACCTTAATTTAAAAAAAAAAAATAGCACAATAAAATTCCAAGCAACAGCTTTCCTAAGTCACTACTGGATGATTTAATTATTCTAGATAAAGAAAATAATTCTTTAGAGCAACTGTAATAAGGAATTCCTATGATATACGACTATCTATGTAGCTCTTCTTCCAAATCATCTACTACTTGTTAGTCACTATGTACATTGCTACAGGTAATGTTGACTTGTTTTAAAAATCATGTTATTGTAAAAGCCTAAACCCAACGCACTATTTTTTTTAACTTTTTTCTTGATCAAAAGAGAAATCTCAAGCTCAGGTACAGGTTTCTGATAATATACTTAATAAAATAAATCAGCGCTCTTTGTAGAAAAGACTGACACCGAGATGGGGGGACCTAGAAGTTCCATCAGAGTGCCTTTTATGCCAGGGAAGGGGGGGGCGAGAGGAAAAAGACCCACAATGATGGGCACATTGGTCGGCTTGGGCTGCCATAAAAATACTACTGGCTTCTTGACTTAACAGCAGGAATACGTTTTATCGCCACATTTCTGGGCACTGCTCAAAAAGCCTGGTGTCCTCAGGGCTGGTGTCCAGTGGGAATTCTCCTGCTGACTTGAAGACCATCCTCACCCAGTCTTACCACTGTCCACATGTGAGGAGAGCAGAAAGAAACTTGCTGGTTTCTCTTGCTCTTCTTTAAAGATGTTATCGACCTTCCTACTAGATTAGGCCTTTAAGGTGTGAATTTAGGAACGAGGGACATCACTCAAGCCATCACAGTGAAGGAATATGAAAGGAACACAGACTGGCAGATAGAACTCTGAAGGCCAAAGATAAAAAAAAAAATTGAACAACAAAATAAATTAGTGTTGGACTATAACTCAGAATTTAAACTACTATCAGTGAATTCATACAATAGAAATATAACTGAATATATAAATAAATGGGTATCAACAATTCCAAGAATTTGTTGAAGAATACCAAATCCAAATAATTGATACCTATACGCCAGCCACAAGGAGGGGGACCAGAGCTCTCTACTTCTCAAGTGTTTCTGCAACTGGAGAGTCTTCCACAAGATGGCCGTGTAGGCTGGACAAGGGATTTTGTAGAGGTCAGAGGTGACTAACCCCTTCAGCCAGGTGATCAAAAGCACAGTGATAAGTTGTGTCGATATTATGTTCTTCGGTATGATATAATAAAAATAGGACTACCTCTCTGACGTGCCTTCCCAAAACAAGTGACTCCTGTCGCATCCTGAGTAAATGCTACACGAACTCCAATAAAGCACCTCTACCCCTCAAAACTGTCAGGTCATCAGAAGCAGTCAGAGTCTGAGAACCTGTCACAACCTGGAGACCCAGCGACCTACGGCAAGTGGACATAACGTGGCAAACTGAAGGCGCTTCTAGAGCAGAGGACAGCCCAGTACACGATGTGCTGTCTGGCCGATGACGATGCAGCAGCAGGACAGGCCCAACGGTGATGAGCCGCACGTTCATCATCAAGGAACGCACTGGGGTGGGCCAGGGACTCTGCCGTCTTGAACACTTGATGATAAGGAAAACATGCTAAGCTTTGAGAGAGGAGACGGTGTCATTAGCCGACTTTGGAGACTCGTGAATATCATCTTTAAACTTTTTTATTTTCCATATTTTTTGTAAATATGTTTTATCCCTCACTTTCTCTTAGTCTTTAATCATATTTTCAAGGACCCTTAGGGACACTACTAATAGCTAACTAATTTGGGTGAAGTATATGTCATTTTCCTTTAGCAATTCCACACAAAGCTTATAAACAATGTCTGCCTCAAGGAACAGAAAACAACTGACTTTACAGTAAAAGCTAGGATTGTGTTCTAAGCAGTGCTTGGAGTGCTATGTAGATGCCACGGCGTTGCCTTTTTAAATTGACCATTTTTAAGTGTAATACTTCTTAGCATGATATTATTTCTCATCATCAAAATAATATTACAAGTGGGAAAATTATGCCATAGCCACATGCCATATAAATTTAATCACTTACATAAAACTTCAAATAATAATTGCTTAGCTTGAAAACAAACTCATCTAAATCTGGCTTCAAATTATCAAGTTTACAGAGTGACAAAAAACCAGCCAGTAATCAATTAACAATATTATAAAATAGGAATATTATCAAAGAATTTATTAGTTACTGCATTGACCCATAAGAAATGGGTAATTCAATTAATAAAAAGGGAAAATGAAGAAAAAAACAAAAGCCTTAAAAGATTATGCCAGGCCTAATACAATTTGAGATAATATGCAAAATGGAATAATCCACTCTTTTTTTTTAAAGATTTATTTATGCTTCCAGAACTGGAGTACAGGCCAGAGATGCGGAGGGTGAGAGGATTCACCCAAGACAGAGCGGGGAGCAGAACAGGCAGATCGATGAAGTCCACTGCTGAGGGGAGCAGCAGGCGGGTCAGGAGAGGTCTGCCACGCCATGTGGTCACCTCCGGGGCAGGCGGGGATCGAACTCATGCGGAAGTGGCTTTAGCTTCTTTGTGCTGTGCTGTAACCCGCTGCGCCCCCAGGGAGGGCCCAAAAGTAATGTATTTTTCTCTTTCCAAACAAGAATATTTGTGGAATATTTTACTGGAAAATCATGCCACTTTTCACATAAGATTGTATGTTCTTCCAACACAACCTTCTAGAGAAAAAAACAGTGTGTTAAGGGGAAAGATGAAGTTCATTTTTAGTAGTTTCAGAATATCTCCTAACCTTACTATTACTTTGACATCCTGCCCCATAACAAGTGGAGTTGGGGAGACATATTTGATGGGTCTGAGTTTCCCAGATTACGCAGAAATAATTTTTTCTCTTCATCTGCTGTAGTATTATTTTACTTCAGATCCCATTATAGGACTAAAAGTAAGTATCCAACAGAATACAATGTAGTCTGTAGATAGAAATTACCCTGCAGGGATCTTTTTGGAGAGATGAGTAGATACGGCACTGACAGTTTTTTGTGTTTAATCTTTGAGACCATAAAGGGCAGCCTTTGTTTAATAGCAACTTTGACATTTATTACTTTGCTTCAGACATGTTTTTCCTTCAATTCATGAAGTCATAAGTGCATGTCTTTTCTTGAATATTTTGTTATCACTAATATTCTAATTTGTTCACATTCCCTCTGTTTCAAATGCACAGGCTTCTTATACACGGCCCTTGAGTAGGATTAGACATTTGTGCCTGAGTAGCTAGCCTTTCTGATAATGGTGAAAGCGTTTGTGTTCACTGGGAGGAAAACTAGAGGTTAAGCTTAAAATAAACATATTAGTGTGGCATATTATGACATTCACCACCTCCCCACCCCCATGTAAACATAGTATCTATACCGGACTACTTGCTACTAAAATGGTTTAATACATCGTGGTAATTTAATCATTATTTTTTTCACTCCCATATAGGATACTTGTTTGTTGTACTTTTTGAGAATTTTCCCCTTTAGAAATGAGGGGCCTTTAAAGAGTGATTGTATACTGTTCTTTAAAATGTAAATTCAAGCTTTTGTTGGCTCATTAAAAATCAAAACAAAGTTTAGACCTGGATCACTTGAATATCTTTATCCTTGGCTCCTTCTCATTCAAAGCTTTTCTCTTTTTTCATGGTTGATGAATTTTGAAATAATCCTTTTTGCAATTTGGTCTTCTTTGAGAAAACCTGCTTAACCTGACAGAGAAAGCAGGTCTTTTTCTGTGATAAGGATGCTTTGGGGGGCAAAATGAAAATCATGACACCTCTTGTTTCATGTCATATTATGAAACAGGTGCCTGCCACTTTTGAGCAGAATGTTTTGCGTTTGTTTTAGGAATGTTCACCGTGTTTCCAGGAGAAACACTGGCATGAAAAACTATTTTGTTTGATGAAAATAGAATGCGGGCCCTTGACAGATTTTGTGCTACATCAGATTGCTTCCATTTGCAATTAATTTAAATCGATTTAATTGGCAGAGTTTAGCGAGTTAGGTTTTATTTATAACATCATGCTTTTATTTTAAGGAATCAACTGTTTTATAATCTCTCAAATTTCCAAAAATATTTGATACTTTAAAAAAGAGAAATATGGAAATTTAGATGGAGATAAATAAATTGGTTGCTTAAGAAATTTAAGTATCTACATTCTAATTCAACAAAATGTTATTGAACACCTGAATATGCAGCACTATTTTCTTAGTCTAGGAATAGAGTTAACTTGACGAAACATCCTGGTTAAAACACTTCTTAGCTCCTAATGGGACAGAAAATGAACAAGCTAAATAATTACTACAATTTCATTGTCCCCACAGTTCTCTACGTTTGATGACTTTTCTCTGTAAAATTTAGTTACAGTTTTCTTTTATCAATAGAATCGGTTATGTATAAGATTCTTTTTTATCAAATCAAACTCCTCACATTACTCTGGTGAAACAATGGAACACTCTAAAGTTGATCAAGTTGATTTTACAAAAATGAGCCACCTCAAGCTAAATTTAAAAAAATAATAATAATAAAGTGATTTCCAAATAGTATGGAAAGAAATTTTGCTTGGAGAGCATAATTACAAAAACATACAGAAAAAGCAAGACCAGCAGTACTAATGAATTACTGCTCAGCTGTTGGCTTGGTGAACTCCAACCAATTCTCATAGAGAGATCATCACACCTGCAGATTTGCTTACTAATAAAAGTTACCTTGATTCTGAGCTATATCTGCGATTCCTCCTCTGCTTCTTATTCCTTCCAAACATCCATCTTTTCATATTCTCTGGACAATAAGCCTGTTTTTTTTTTTTTTTTTTTTTGTGGAAGTGGCTTTAGCTTCTTAGTGCTGTGCTTTAACCTGCTGTACCACCAGGGAGGGCCAATTTTTTTTTGTTTGTTTGTTTGTTTTTTGTTTTTTTTTATTACAAAAGTTTATTTTTACATCACTTTGCACATTTTTTTTTTCCATCTCAATTGTAATCCCCGCGGGTTTCCCATCACCAAATCACCCCTGTGCCACCACCATAGTCCTGTGCATTTCCCTCCCCTTCCCTCCCTCCCCCGTTTTTGATCCCATTCCCCACTCCGCCCCCACAGAATGTCTCTGGT
>NW_004567135.1:1038223-1060389 GCF_000260355.1 Condylura cristata | reverse complement strand
CCATAAACTCGTGGGTTTATATCTGGGTTTTCTATTCGAATCCACTGGTCTGTATGTCTATTCTTATTCCAGTACCATGCAGTTTTGATTATTATGGATAAGCCTGGTTTTTGAAGAATCATTTGAGATGAATCATTGAGATGAATTCAAATAGAAGGCATTTTTGTGTTTACAATTCAAGATCTCCATCATAAAGTCATCTTCATCAGAATTTTATTTTTGACAAGATCTGGCAATTTACGCTAACACTCAAAATAACAGAGTAATATGACAAAAGGGTACAGAGATTCAAATCCAGAGCAATGAAGAATAGATGACAAATTTGAGTAATAGTACAGAAATGAAAGCTATTAAGAGAAAAATGTTTGCTGTAAGATAATCCTATCAAAGTGTAGTATTTTGTAGTGAAATAAAACATTGTGTTTATTTGTCAGAAAAAAAAAAGACTGGGATAGTACAGAAAGATTACTTGGTTCTTTTATTGAAAAACTTGGTGTGGAAATAGTGTGGTCTTTGTCTTATACATAAGGATGGACTGTGAGCTTAAAAACTGTGAAGGAAGAATTCAGCAAGTATCACTGTTTTGTATTGTAATGGCAAAAGAATTAACACTAGTTCGTTTCTACATTTCAGAAAAAGAGAGGCACATGTCACTACTATGTCATACTTCAGGACGAGATAGTCAAGGAGGATTTACAGTAAATGCTTGCCATCATCTGAATGTTAGTGTCCTCCCCAAATTCCTATGTTTAGACCCTTACCCACGCGAATGATCGTATGAGGAGATGGTTTTGGGATAGACGTGGGCTATTAGGGTAAAGCCTTCATGAACAGAAGTAGGGCCTTAGGTAAGAGGGTTCAGACATACCTCTGATCCATTCCCCAGTGGACACACAAGAGGGTGACAGCTCAGACCTGGGGCGGCGAGGACCTGACCACTCACCGTCGTCTCACCGCCTTCACCCTGGGCTTTGAATCTCCAGAACTGAGCAGTCTCAGTTTATTGTTTATAGTACTCTGTCTGTGTTACTCTTTTCTAGCAGCCTGCATATACTCAGACAATGATATAACATGTGGTGTGTTATGAATATTTTGATAAGAAATTTCACCAATTATATATATGTATGTATTTTCAATTTATAGTATTTAAGTAAAACATAAATATCTTTTCTGTATCTCTAGGAGGTTTTGGAAAATAAGGCTTTGCAACCTTTAGAAAATGCTTTGTCCAAAACCACCAGAATACATACTTTTCTTAAGCCCCAGGGAAATAATTACCAAGACCCCACATTTGGGTCATGCATATAATTTTAAATCAAAAGAAAAGAAATCACGCGAAGCATGTTCTCAGACGATGGTAGAATTAAACTAGAAATAATATACACTAATATAATGTTATCTATATTATCCCCAGTTGTTTGAGGAATAAATAACACAATTCTAAATACCACATGTGTGAAAGCAGAAGTCTCAAGAAATTTTTAAAATATGTTGAACTAAATAAAAATTAAAATTAAGCTGCTAATTATTGATAATTGTAAAATGCAGCTGAACTGAAATTCAAAGCAGAACTGTGGTATTAAGTGCAAATGTTAGGGGGAAAATGACGCTGTAAAATCGAGAACTTAAATTTCCACCATACGAAAGTAGAAAATAAAGTAACTTAATAGTAGATTACTAAAAGGAAAGATACAATAGAAATCAAAACAGAAAACTACCTGTCCAGCAAAATTACCACTCTCTTTTTACTGACCTGTGAATTTACTTTCAACTTTTTAAACATCGCGACGTCTCATCCCCTCCCACGCGGCAGAGAGGTGTTTCCTCGCTCCCCCTCTCACCCTCCTCCTGCACTGTGACGCTCCGTCACCCTCCGGGCACCTCCTCCAGGCACCTGCTCTGGGCACCAGCTCCGGCCTCTCCGCAGGTGCCAGTCTGGTGGGCGGGGCCGCTGGTGGCCGCCGTCTTACGCCTCTCCAGTATGGACATAGTCCACTGTATTTACCTTTCTGCAGATTGTAATCCGGTTTGATTTTGTGAAGAACGCAGAGGTGGCTAACTCAGACCCCAAGCCTTTCAGGCGATACAAATGAAACGCGTGAAGATCCTTACTTGACTAAGCGCTGTTCAAGTGTCCTAGCGTCACCCTTGGGGGGCCAAGAAACAGACTGTTCAGGTTTTGAGAGGCGCATTGCTAGGAATGGTTATTATAAGCTCAGTCCTTAGTAATACTTCTAAAGTGCTCTGTGTGTGTGTGTGTGTGTGTGTGTGAGCGAGAGTGGAAAAGAGACAGAGAGAAACAGAGAAATGGGCAGGGTGGAGAGCAAACAGACAGATAGCTTGTTATCTATGGAGAGTTACAAGGAAGAATAAAATGACTCAGTTTGAACACCCTGAAGGAGGCCGCCAAGTGTGTATTTAGCTAAAGATTCTCCTTGGTGCATTGCCCATCACCTCAGCAGCAAGAAAATAATTAGGTACTGATGAGTCTTAGCTGCATGTGGGAGATCTTAACTTCTGACAGTACAATATGTTTTCAGTTGACTCACTATGATTGAAGAAGGCATATTAATTTATAACGTATCAGAAATAATTTCTACGCATTTTTATATGGTGCGTAGGGGTCTAAACTTCAGTGTCCTGAAACATGTCCCTTATGAGGGAAACCCACCATCTTGATTTTTCCCAACAAATGAGGCATAAATATAAGTTCTCCTACTCTGTATGTTGTCCCAGAAAAGCCTGCTCTGGTTTTCTAATTCCAAAATGAGCTAACAGAACATACCACATGAAGAAATGCTGGGCCCCTCGGCCCACCGGGTGAAAGGCTGCCTCGTTTCATTTCCCAGCGTGCAGAGCGTAGGTGAGAAGCACCGTCGTCGTTTTCATCATCAGAATGCCATGGCCACCTCAGCTCCAGTACCCCTCTCGTTGCTGACGCTGGTCCTGAGGGGCTCAGCTCCCCACACTTCAACAGAGTCGCATTCTCTGTCCTCAGAGGGCAACGATTATTCGTTCAGAGACTTAATGAGCTGAAAACACAAAGAGCAATTGAAGGCGCCTCTGTATGCAAAGGTTGTTTTTTTTTTATATGTCTTTATTTCTCAAACTCAAAGTTTTAATTCATCAGGTTCTAACACATTCTGCATTGACAAGTGATTTTACCTGCGGACTTACAGTCAGTAAGCATCACACGAAGAGGAACCCTCACTCAGACTTAGGTCCCCTGAGAAACTCAGTCTTTCCAAGGCTGTGCAGACATGACAAAAAGAAAGCTCCCAGTTTAGTCTAATGAGTACCTCACTCCCGCGCACCGTGTCTGTGTGTCTGGCAGAGCAAAGCCAGAGTCTTCAGCTGAGGAAGTTCCTAGCACAGGCACCTTAACAGTCCTGAAAGCCATCGAAATAAAATCAGGTTTGATTTCTCACTCTCTCCTTTGACGGTGTCATCCGGGCCATCACTCTCTCGTCACTTTACCCTTTGGGACGCTGCCGAGACCTACCCCTCATTCACACTGCCACAGTCTTTGTCTAGAATTCATCTAACCTGCACCGCATTACTGAAACAGCCTTCTAGGTAGAGACCAGTCTTCAGCCTGTCTCCTACCCAGTTTATTCGACCCTCAGCCACTGGAACTGTTGCCCCAACAAGACCTTCCCTGTCGCTCTCCTGACGGAGCTGCCCGTCGTGTTCCTCCTCAAGTCTATGTCTTGCTGCTTGCCTCCCGGGCCCGTGCCGCTCCCTCACCTGTTACCCTCTGGCATTCCGGGTTCTCTTTTATAGCAGGTGTGTGCTGCAGCTGTAGGCCCCTTCTCCCTTCCGTAAGGTGTTTGGGATTTCTCCCCACCTTGGAATAGGCTCCAGACGACTCCACTTTCGCTTCTTTTTCAAAATTGCCACGTGCTCCTTTCTCCATGTTACTTTCTTCTCAAAGGTTGGTGTACTTTTCTAATTTACTTGCTTTTCAAGTTGTTAGTGCATGTCAGTCCAAAGAGTGGGTTACTCAGTTCCTTCTACATACCAAATAAATAGAGTAAGTGGGAGCGGGGCCCCTGGGTGAAGTCTAACTGAATTTGCAGAATCCTAAGGAGCTACTCATTGACTCACGCTTGATTCGAAGCCCCACCTGACACTAACTTGGATGCCACTTAGTAATGTTTGAATACTGTTACGTTTTTGCTTCCTCTCCATTGTTGATGAAACCATTCTTTAATTTTAGGGCTCCAATCCCAATACGTTACCTAGTAGTGTCTGTGTACTTTGATCAAGTTGGCATCTTGAGCTCTTTAGTTTGGATATTAAACTCCAGATGTAAAGTTAATAATTCAGTATGTGTGCATGAATCACTTATTTATAGGCTTCGCCCCTGTCTAGGAACATTCAGGCATGGAATATATAAAAACGATGTAGGGTTTCCCTGGACTACTTTCGCCTTTCTGTTTTTACATGCTGGGTTGAACTACATTTATCTAAAACTGGTATGATGCAGGTTAAATATCAGAGTCTTTTACAAATTTATTTTTATTTGACAACACATTACTCCCTTTCCTTACCCTCTAATTTTGGATTTCTGAAGCAATCTAGAAATTCAGTTAAAACCCTTTGATTTTGTCCTCAGATTATCATATAGGCTGAGCAAAACTTGAAAATGTTCTTTCTTGGGTTTTGTCTGGCTATGAGAGTGTTTTGAATAATAATGATGTTGATGATTAAAACAGAACCTACATTTTTATCACACACTTTCTGTACACAGTTGACCTCCCTTTGAGAGGATTGCAGCGATGATTTCTTGCATTGCTCTATGTGCTTTGCACAGATTTAATCTACAAATTTAATCTTTATAAAGCTCTTAATGAGGCCATTAAACTGGAAAATAAACTGGAGCGTAGAAAGGTTAAATCGTCTTAGAAAAGGTCACAGCATAAGTGCTGGGACTAGGTGTAGCCGACTTCAAGTCCTGTGCTCCTGATGGTGTAGAAGAAAGCCAAACTGTTGAACTTACATGGACATGATGTGGGAAGAACAGAAAAACCTCCTGAAAGTTATCTCTATTAGAATTCTGAGCATTTTATAAAATGACCTGAGTAGCATTGAAATGTGTGTTTCAATGTTTCAGGAACGTCTGTGTTTGAGGGGTGAGAATAACATAGCGCACATAAGTCTGAAACAATGGTTTAGTTGATCAGCACTTTCAAAGATGTGGCCCTATGATCTAGAATAAAAATCAGCCCAGCGCTTCAGTCGTTCCCTGATACTTTCTTCTCTATCCCATTTATTAAGGTCTCTCCCTCTACACAGTTTTCTGCATTTTTTCATGTTCTCCCTCCTGGATTATAGATTCCCATGAAAGCATAGATTCATGTCGCCTTCATTGCTATATCTCCCACACTTAGATCAGTGGCTAGTACATAGGAGAAAATAAATGCTTGTAAAATAATTGTTTTACCTGAAAAAAAAAAAGTTATTTTTTTTCCTTGACACTATCTTTTGTGTTCTCTCTCTTCCCAACCAGCTCCCGAGAAGTACACCCACGTTTGTTTCCTAGTTAGCTCTTAGAATAGGTCGGGTTTCTCTGCAGCATTTTTATAGAGCTCCGTATGTAGCCAATGACAATTAATGGCTGGGTTTAACCGCTACTGCTGCTAACTTACTGGAGCTGGAGACCGCCGTGTGTGCATTTCAGATAGCGGGGAACTCTTTTACCCACTCCCTTCCCCTGTGGCTGATACAGTACCACAGCACAGCGTGTGTGGTGGTAGGTGTGGCATTTGTTAGCAGCAGTGGGACGCGCGGCATAGATGCACCGTAAGCAAATCAAGTGGAGGTCGCTTCGCTCTTCAGTTCTTGTTTTTACTTGCTTTGCGGGGAGAATGCCAGGTATGTGCTGGACACATAATTGCTCACTGATTCATAGGTAGGTTTGGTGATCTTTGAAAGCTGTTTTTGAAATGTAAACTGAATGACTGAAAGCATGCATCACTGAGGGAAGTGACTGGCTCAGGTGCAATCATAGCTCTTGTGAGTCAGAAATTGAGCACTGGAGTAAAATGACTAAACTCAACATGGAGCAATTAGATGGAGTCATAGGATTCCACCAAGTGTGAAGAAAAGCCATCAAAAGGCTACAAAAGGTGAAAGCTCAGCCGCGAGCTGTACCTCTGAAAGGAAGCACTTGTCTGAAGTGAATGTTCCTGGTAAATCACAGGTTGCATTGTCCCATGGCAGCTCTGACATGAAACAGGGCCCAACTGTGGGGCTCACCCGGGCACCTAACAGGGCCTATGATAAGGCTCACCAGCAGGCACACGGAAAGGCTGCAGAGGGTCATCTACAGAAGCAGGGGAAATGTAAAAAGTAAATACCTCAAGGAGAAAGAGAGACATTGGTGGCTGGCTCCTCCTGCCAGTTCCGCCAAGCGGGGACCCCAAGAGCTGGCTGAGTGCCCTGGGACCCGCCTCCTGATCACCCCGCGCCCGGCTGCTGACCCCACCCCGCTCCCAGCGGCCTCCAGTGGTGATGGCCTGTGGGGTGTGTGGTCCCGGTGTCTTGGACCTCTTTGCTCTGGAGCAGGGGGTGTGTGTGTGTGTGGGGGGGTGTCCATACACCAACTTGTGGAGTTTATTCAGAACGGTCCTTTCTCCTATTATTATTTAAGCAATCACATTATTTAGTGGCATTTTAAAAGTATGAATCATAACCCAAGAACCTGTAGTTTTAAAGTGAATTTAAATTACATTTTCCTTTAAGTATGAGTCACTTTTTTATCAAAATGTGTCAGTGGCAAATTTCACTACATTTAAGACAAATGTACTTCTGCTTCTAAATGCCTTAACAAACAAGCTGTCTTTATTTGTAAAGCAATGATTAGAATTCTTGGTCAAAGCCCAGCATAGATCTCCACCATAAAATTCTTAAAAAGAAGTGAGACTTTCCAAACTGCTTAAATTTCCTTTGATGAGTCTATTCACATCCCCTAAATCTCAAAATTTATACAAGGCATTTAACCATTTTAACCTACCAGTAAACCACTTAAATTATTTAATCACTGGACTTCTAATTTTCTACCTGTTTCTCATTTCAGTGTTTAACACTTCCAAAGAGAAACTTGAAATAAATGACTTATATGTGTGTGTATATATGTGTGTGTACATATATACACATGTATACACACATGTGTGTACATATATACATATGTATACATGTGTGTATGCCAAAAATCCATTAGTTAATAAAACTAATTAGTTGATATTTCAGTTTTCTGAACTGAAGATACTTATGCTTAGGATAGACATTGTAGTTTTACAAACTCACTGATGTTCAGCGGGATGGAATTTTCCAGCATCCTTTAATAGCTCCCATTTTGTGGAACAGTATTCAGTCCAGTGCTGTCAGTTTTTCAATAGTTCTTGTGTGTCATTCAGTGGCATCCATCCCACATAACACAGATCGTGAAGGAGGACACAGAATTAGTGGCTGTCATAAGAGAAGGTAGATGTAGCAATTCCCCTTCTCGATTTTCTTAATCACAACTAGAGCTTCATTTCTAGGTAAAAATTCCCCCACCTGTCATTACAGACTACAAATGAAAGATTCATAACTGAAACTGTTGCTTATTTTCCACTTCAATGACAAGATGTTTAAGAGGGACAGAGAAGTAAGATTATGGTTTTTGATAATAGAAGTGACATCTTAGCATGGAACAAGAAGAGAACTAGGTGTGTGTTTATTTTTACTCACACCTATCCAATTACATGGTCCTTTCCACACTTATGGTAAGTCTACACTTTCCCACTTAACAAATAATTGAGGTGTTGTTTAGCAGATAATACACCACTAACTTGAACTCTGTCAACCCAACTGAGCTAGAAAAATGATCAATGCAAAACCTCTGAGAGCAAAACTTACCCAGAGCTGCAGCAAGGACAGATAATGGGCAGGGCATTGCAGCCCACACCCCAGCTGAGGAATCTCGTAACAGTTGGGGGGTGGATGTTTTAGGGCAAAATAGGACCTCACTAAGGAATTTAAGCTGCACAGCAAGGAAAATGTCTCCAACTTCCCACTTTCTAGAGTAAAATACTTCACTCATCCAACCTAAGAGAAAACTGATTAGCATTTTGATGTCAGAATATCTTGAGACTCTGGGTCAAAAGGACAGTGTTCATCAGTGTTAGCTTTATAGCCCTCATTCCTAGTGTTTAATCCTTGCTTAAAATTATGATATTGCTGTATTACCTGAAATTGTGATTTATAAAAGATAACAGTATAAAAGTGTCACTAATTCATGATTTTAGAGAGTGCGGCTCATTGAAATTTTCTCTGATATGTTTTATGATAGGGGAAAAACTCGAGCCCTGTAATTAATAACCTGCCCTGGAAAACCACCTTTCTAGAAGAATACCTAAAAGACCTAAGATAACCAGTAATAGCCTGACATCCTCTTTTATTTCCAAAGGACTCATCTGCTATTAATAATAGTAAGCAGGGGTTCTGGGCATTTTATGAGAGCATCACTCCTGCAACTTGTCAGTTGGTTTTATGTTTTAAAGAGGAGGACGATGTGGTGAGCCAGGCTTGCAGGCGTATATAACGTCAAGCAAGGTGAAGAATCTATGATGCCTCACCAGAAAAGCCTCTCCATTTTGCCATTGACTCAGTAACAGTCATTGCCACCTGAAAAGTCATTGTAAAGTTATCATGTCCTATCTTATTTTATAAAGCTCTGTGCATGTTTGTTAATAATCAGTTCACTCGTCTGAATCATCTAAGGGAATCCCTAGATGCAGTTACTTATTATGTGACATTTTCTAAAATAAAATATATGCACTGATTTTAATTTTGTTTAAAAAACGAATAATGTTATGGCCAATTTTTTCCTTATTTGACATAACTGTTGAATGTATACTTTCCTCTCTCTCCCTGTTCCAATGGTTTCCATTCCCAGCAATAAGCAAAATTTTTAGAAAACCAAGGAATATTGCAATCGTATGGTATTATGTAAGTTATTCATTCCAGAATGTGTGGGGAGGAAAGATTGTTTACTTCAGTGGAAAGGGTTATAAATGAAAATCAGCAGCCTTGCCACATCAGAACAGATCATGATAAAATATACACACATCCACATGGGTAATGCCTTTAGCCATGCTCTAAGTAGGGTTAATAATTAATGACAGCGTTAAGATGTGGAAGATATAAGTAGGAGATTGCCTGGGAAGAGAGCGGGAGTGTGGAAGCGTGTCTGTGGGAGATACTCCCTGCGTGAGCTGGATGGCGAGAGTACCGGGCCCAGGAGACACTACGAGAAAGGCTAGCGGGAAGCACGACCGCCTGCGTCCCGGTGCCACCGTCGCCTGGTGTTGAGAGTTTCCGAGATCTTGGCAGACGTTTGTAGCCTTTCAATACTATGAGATCTTCAGTGTCTCCCTTAATACTGAACACTGGGGTCTCAGGGACTTTCTGACTAAAGCATCTGAAATATTGTCATGTCTATGGAGCTCTATAAATTTCATGATCTGGTAGCATTTAAACTAAGACATTCAAACCAAGTTAACTGCCCCCAAAATGCAAATATCTGAACATTCAGAATCATGCCTTGAAATGTTTCCAGCAGTGGAGCAACTTTTGAGATTTTTCTGTTCCCTCTGATTTCATTTTTGTCTTGTCTAATATCAGACCTCACACTTAATATTATCTCAAAATAATGACTAAAGACAATCCTAATATAGATGTTTCTCAAATCTGTGAAACGTGATGCACATTATGAAGAATCTTTGGATTCATTCATAGTTACTTAGCATCACAATATCTAAATTGGAAAATGTGACACCAGAGAAAATATCAGATAGGGCTCCTGGTACAAGCTTAATCTCAAGGTCGAACCATGTTCTTTATCAGTAACTGCCCACCAAGTGTCTACAGGTTTCCCAGTAGTGCAGAAAGACTGGACATCAGTGTTTCTCGGTGCTGGCCGTCGTGGGTAAGGGGGCTGTGATGTGGACACCTCCCCAGTACAGATGGGAATCAAGAACCCCTGATTCCCATCACCTGATGGCAGTGCCAGTCATTGTGATAAACCAAAACTAAGAAAAGTTTCCACTCACTTCCATGTATCTTTTGGACTGAGTGATCTTTCCTTAGGCTCAGTGCCCAAGAATACTGTCCTGCATGACGTTAATGTTTGTTACAGCAAGGAATCGTGGTCACAGGTCGCACATTAATTTTGACACGTAATATATCAGAGTAGATTTTTTCCAGACCTTATTATGTTAATGAGAACTGAAAATTTCAAAATAATTTAGGTGGGCAAAGTGCCTATAAAATGTTCTAAGCTGGCTTGACCAAAAATGTGTTCCTAAAATCATTTATAAGAAATGCCAATTTATCTTTCAAAATCATGCATTAGATTGCATGTGATTTAGCTGACAATTTTACTTACCCTATTTTTTTGAAGATTTAATTTGAAAGACTGAAAATTCTGCAGAAAAGAAAGCAAATATATATTTTTAAAGAAAACATTAATGTAATGATAAATACGAATTGCTGTGCATTGGGGGGAAAAAGGTACTCTAATATGCTGGATTCGATGTGAAACGTGGTTTTTGTGTATTTTCTTTTGATAACAGTTCTATATGGGAAATTGAAGTGAAAAAGAGACTGGACCTTTAGAGGACAGCCTTTTTTGCCGTGAGAAAGCTCCAGAATTCAGGTTGTCACATGTGATCATTGGCTCTGTCTTATGTCACAGGCAAAGGAAAGATGGGTGATCGGATTCAGTGATCAGATCCACGGAGCCACCGGAAAGAACAGATTCATGTCTCCTTTTTCTGCCACTCCCGATTGTCACTTTGCTTGCACTGTTGATGGTGGCTTACACTGCGGTACCGCAGTGTACTAAGGAAATGAAACATTAATAAGAAAGGTCGTAAAGAAAAGAAGTTTCAGGGCCTCCCTGGGGGCACTGGGGTTAAGTCTCAGCACTCTGAAGCTGTCCGCAGTCACTGCAGCCCAAGTCAGATCCCTGGCCAGGACGGACCCCCCTCCCCAGGGCGCGGCAGACCCCTCGTGTCTCCCACTGCCCCCCTCAGCAGTGTATTTCAGTAGCTCCACCTGTTCTGCTCCCCACTCTGTCTCTAGGAAATCCTCTCACCACCACCCCCACCCATACACACCTCTAGCCTGTGCCCCAGCTTTTGTATGCACAAATAAATAACATATTAAAAAATAAAGAAGAAGAAAAATAAAAAAGCTTCAGACATTACCTACTGGAAAGGGAGTCTGAGGAAGCATCAGCAGTACCTTCCTCACTGACACTTGTCGAGGCGGCGTTATCTTCCTGGGAAAAAGTAAAGGCGTGTGGACACGAGGTTATCGATTTCAGATGTTTCACGGAGGATATTGTGCATTCATAAAAGCAAGCTAAGTTGAATTCCACATAAAAGCAAAGATGGGGGCAGTTTTTGCTTACTCTGTTGGTAGATTCTGCTGTAGAGTTCTACACAGCACCGCCTCTCCACCTGAGGACAGAGCAGACAATAAGAATGAATCCAACTACCTCAGTCATTTTTTAAACTTTTATCCTATTATTTTTTTGGTATTTGCTTTCAGTAGCAATTGCATGCTGTTAAGAAAACTGAGAGTTCTAAATGACAAATTTTGAATGTCGTTATTGTACTGCAACTAGGATCCACTGAGGAATTCTTCTAAAAAGTATGATTGATACAGTCAAATAATCCTTAGCATAAATTACTCTGGTCACATCAGGATAGATTGGACTAAGAGAGAAGGAAAGTGAGTGAAATAGGTCTTCGAGTGTAAAATAATGAAAGATAAGCAGCTGGGCTAAATTTGAGGAGAATGAACCTCAATCAGGAAAAAATAAGACCATGAACCTAATAGTGCGTTGTAATTGCATTCCATTACGAATTTTTTGCTTACCCTGAATCAAGTCAGCTACAAGTTTCTCATAATATAACTTTGCATATTATTTTGCTAGTGTGTGTGTTAGTTTATACAGCAAGGACTGGTTTCGTAATCTGCTGTGCACTCAGAAGCAACATTATTTAAATTATTAATCATCAAGATATTAAAATAGAACTCTGATGAAGATAAAAATACCTAAATTTAAAATGAACAGAGCAAATACTCTTTTGCTGCATAATAAATTTGTAGAAATTTTGCAGATGTACAATAGTGAAGTCTTGTTAGAGAGCAGAGTCCTCTTTGAGTCACATGCCGAGTCGTGACACATCCATCCTGGACCCATTGAATATTGGCAAGTAACAATAAGTGATCAGTGATGGTACAAGTAATATTTTACTTTAATTGTATTCATATTTAAATAATATGCAAGGTCTGCTGTATAGGAGCATGTAAGATAGAGTGAAATAATGCTTGTTAAGTGTTCTTTGGCAGGATTATTAAAATGAACCACAATTTATGAGACACATTGTAGATGTATTTACTCCTAACCTGCGCCATTAATATGAGGTATAGTGTTTTGAATAATTTGCATTTGTGAATGATCTAGTGATATAGAAGATGCTCTCGACAATAATTTAAACATCCAACCTAGAAGTGGGTGGTATAGGGTGTCCTGTTACATTGTGATCGCATGTCTTGACTATGACAGTAGTTCTCACACGGGTTGCATTTCTCTCCCTGTGGCTCTGCCCCGACCCAGGGACATTTGATGACCCCAATGGGGGACACATGGGGTTGCCACTGGCAGCTAATGGGCAAAAGTCAGGGTATTTAGGCTACTAAATATCCTCAATGTCCTCACCCTGAAACAAGTAATTATCTGGCCCAAAATTTCAGTAATGTGAAGCCTGAGAAACTCTGACTCATATTGTTGGCTTCTAATGTAAACCTTTAGTTAAAAGTGGATTGTACTTAGCTGAATGCATTTCTGTTCTGCTAACTGGGGGGCAAACAAATTGCGAAGATGAAAGTGTTTCTTACAAATAAGATTTATCCTTGCTCTACAGTCATTTTTTTTAGAATACACATAAGAACATAGTGACTGCTAATATTCATCCTGGGGTTCTGGGAAAGCTCACATTCAGCACAAACACTTTCCTACTCATGATTTGTGAGTATATGTATGAATCTTTTCTCAAATGTCATTATTTTAAAATAAGAATTTCTTGAGGAATAATTGCATTAGCAAGTTCTTAGTGCAAAAATAAAGCCAGTGCCAAAGGACAGGGAAAGAATAACATTAGTGAGGCCAGTTCCACCGTGTCTGGAGATGGCCTTCTTCCTGCCAGCGTGGACTCTGTGAGGGCCGCTGCTCACAGCGTGGGATCTGACTTGTAGGTGAGAATGTGCTCACTGCTCCCAGGCCCACCCCTCCCTCGCTCTGTTCCTTGCTCGCACTCTCCTGTCCGGCATGCAGCTTCAGCTCACGACTTGTATTTCATACTGTCTCCAACTCATCCTCCCTCAGGGAAGCGTATGGGACAATCTACACACAGTTAGCCAAGTGTCACCACAGTAGACACAGCAGTGACAAATCGGTGGAGCTGAGGAGGACAGAGGTATGTCACCTAATTCCTGGTTTAGTTTCCCTTGAGAAAAATATTGTAGTTTGCTTGTTAAACTCTTCAAGTATTGCAAAATATGTTTTCAGTGATCTTGATGATGGCGGTAAAAAAAAAAAAAAATCGGGGGCCCTCCCTGGTGGCGCAGCGGGTGACAGCACAGCACTGAGAAGCTAAAGCCACTTCCGCATGAGTTCGATTCCCGCCTGCCCCAGAGGTGACCACATGGCGTGGCAGACCTCTCCTGACCCTCCCGCTGCTCCCCTCAGCAGTGTACTTCATCCATCTGCCTGTTCTGCTCCCCACTCTGTCTCTGGTGAAGCCTCTCGCCACCCCTGAGCTTCTGGCCTGTACCCCAGTTCTGTATGTACAAATAAATAAATCTTAAAAAAAAAATCGTATAAGCTCATAACAGAGAACAGAAGCAATAGATCTTTGTGAGATGGGACTGCAGCAGGAAGACTGGTTCCCACGGTATCCGGTAGGGTGAAGCAGAGAGTGAAGGGAAGAACTCTGTACGCAGTGGAGTCGGGAATAAACGTTGAGAGACAATAAACAAATGAAGACGGGAACAACTCCTGTGAAGCATCTAAAATTTAGCAGTGATTGAGTACGTCCAGGAGTGTCCTTTCCAATTTGGACATTATACTTAGCAGGGAACATAGCTTGAAGTGCCTTGAGGAACGATGACAGAATTAAAATAAAAAACACCAGAGGAGTGCAGCAAATGCACTGCTCACGCGGGGATGTATTTTCACACAGCACGAGGGGCATGCGAGCGCGGGCAGCCGTCCAGGAAAATGAGCCGGTGGCACCAATTCGATGGAAGAGCGCCGCCCTTGCAGGATGGCTGCTACTCGCCAGCCGCAGAGTGAGCTTGGAGGGAGACTGGGGTTTGAGGTCAGGGGCGTCTTTTATTAACTGAGATTAGTAATATGGAACACAGTGTTGTTTAATCTGCTTACACAGATGCATTGCCCAAGTAAGACCTCTTAGAGAAGCTGAGCTTTTAATCATTCATATTTTAAGAACATTTGAAATTTATTTCCATCTCACTAGAATCAGCTGGATAATGAAAGTGAAACAATACTGGTTTTGTCGAATGGATCATGCATACCCTTTACTAACATATTCCAAGATAAATCAGAAATCAGGTCATCTGTACCCTTTTTAAGGTGAGACAAAAGATTCTACCCGTAAATTAAAAATCCAAAACGCAAAGACTGGGATAGCTCAACCATAAACCAGGGATGTTGACTGATGCCAGGGGCTGGAAGCGACACTCCAGAGGACAAGATTTTCCCCAGAATCTGCAGAGGGAGCAGAGTCCTCAGGCTTTGGGTTTTAGCTCAGTGATCAAGCGGCATCAGATTTTGGTCTCTAGAACTCTGAGGAAAAAATGTACTGTTAAGTCATTGAGTTTACAGTAATTTGTTAGGACAGCTTGGAGAGTCGAAACAGCGAGCGGATGCAAGCAATGCACGTCTTTGAAGACAGGATGGGTTGTAGGGAACTATGAAGGGCCAGCCTTTCAGACACGGGAGTTTGAGAAGTTATCAGACAGGTAATTGGACACAGAGAAGAGAGGTGAACAAATTTCAGAGGCGAGTTCTGGGTCATCGAGAGAAGCAGAATTCCTAGTGTGTAGGTTGAGTGAAATAATGGGACCAGACAATGTAGATACTCAGAAGAAAAGGAAAAGCCGAGCCTCTGAGCCTAGGGCCCTCTTGCATTAAAGATGGTGGATGTAAGAGAGATCCAGAAAAAAGATTGAGAAAAGAATGATCTGGATGAGAGAAAAACCGGAGAGGTGCCTGGCAGCCATTGAAGAAATGCTCTAAAAGCTGTACAGCTAGGGCCTCCCAGGTGGCGCAGGGGTGAAGCCTCAGCACTGCGAAGCCACCAGCAGCCACTGCAGCGTGAGTTCCACCCCTGGACAGGGAGTGACCCCAGGGCGCAGCAGCCCCCTCCTGTCTCCCAGCTGCTCCCCTCAGCTGTGGGCTTCAGTGGACCCACCTGTTCTGCTCCCTGCTCTGTCTCTGGGGCGTCCTCTCACCCCTGAACCTCTGGCCCAGCTCTCCTGTGTGTACATAATTTTTAAAAAGCTGCACAAACTATCTAGCAAAACGTATGAGGACGGGCCCTAGCCATGAGCGGTGCCCTGACCCTGTGAGTGGACAACTGCCTCTGTCCTTTTCCCAGTAAAGCAAAATCGTCCCATACTCCCCTTTTAAACTGTCTTTATAAGTTTTTTGTTTTAACATTTTAAAAGGAGAGTATGGGATGATTTTGCTTTTAGTCAAGAAAGCATTGATAAACATTTAAAAATAAGATTCCGCGAACAGTAGGAAGAGCTATCTGACTGAGACTGGACTGAGTCCAGAGAAACGTGGAAGGAAAAATTGAAGAAAACACAAATACAGCTAACTAATCTAAAAGTCATGGAAAGTTATATGGATTTCCTCTTGGAGTTTCATGTAGTCTGTAAACTAAAATGAGGCTCACCATAGCTAAGTATCATGTTAACATGTATAAATAAAATTGGTCTTGTAAGCATCTGCCCACCATGTCTTTAGCCCAGAGGGACATGTGCCAGTCGATTATATGCTAGGTGTAGATCACCCGATAGAATACCCTCTCAGATACTCAATTGAAATGATAACTGCTTAGTGATGTCAAAGCAGAGATCTTTTTGCTTATTTTCATAGGAATATATGTGGGCTTTATCCTACAGATGTTTATAGCACACTTGTTTTCAGCTGTCAGTTTACCTCCTCTGCCTTTTTTTCTCTGTTTGGTAGTAAATATTTAGGTTAAAATCAGAAAACAGTAACCTCAGTGCCAGGAGAAATGGTACTGGACCCTCATGATGCCCCACTGTGTGGGCCGTAGGACGCATCTCCTGTTCTCAGACCCTGACCACATGAAGGGAAGGTGAAATCAGCGAAAGATTATTTCCACATTAATTTAGATAGCTAACTCAAACTGTCAGAGTTCCTACTAAGGAAGCCAGAATAGGAAAACATTTAATGTCAAAACTGCTCATGTCCATAGCTTTGTAAAGGGCAAAATGCCTAGCGCCTCCGCTAATGCCTCCTTTCTACCATTTTCAGAAGTGATTCCAGTCAACCTGGCTTCCCCTACTGACGGTTTCCCCTTCAATAAAGTTGCTGAGGATTTCAGTGGCCTTTTCTAACACCACTTGCATCAGTGCTCTGACCTTACAAATTGTTGGCTCTGATTTCATTTTGGGAAATAAAAATTGCTGCTTTTTCCATTTTTTTTTTTAAGATTTATTTATTTATTTCGGGCGGTGAGAGGACTCCCCAGAGCCAGAGCGGGGAGCAGAACAGGCAGATGGACGAAGTCCACTGCTGAGGGAGCAGTGGACGGGTCAGGAGGGGTCTGCGGCGCCCTGTGGTCACCTCCCAGGCCGGGAGTTGCGCTCATGCTCCAGTGGCTTTAGCTTTGTAGTGCCGCGCTTTAACCCACCATGCTGCCAGGGAGGGCCCACTTTTTCCATTGTTTTACTTGTATTTCCTCGTTACATTTGTCATAGAAATATTTTTTTCTCAGACTGTATTGATTTGTCAATCATTTACGCAGCTAGAACTTCGGAATTAGGACCTCCCCCTCCACATTGTATGTGCGTGGCACACCAAAGCTCCAGTGCCGGCAGCCCGCCCCCCCACCTCCTCGCTCTCTTACAATCACTATATTTTTCATAGAGCCTATATTTTTCATTGTTGCTGTGTTTTGCCAGTTTGTTTTCTCTGGTCACTTATATTCTGTATATGAGTGATTCCATCCACTGAAACCATTCACCGAGCATAATCATCCCAAAACATCATTTTATGTATATACTTTTTAAGATTGTATAGTTTACTTTTACATAGAAGAACTGGAGTCGAGGCCAGAGGTAAGGGAGAATGAGAGGGCTCCCCAGAGACAGAGTGGGGAGCAGAACAGGTGGCTCCACTGAAGCCCACTGCTGAGGGGAGCAGCAGGGAGATTGAGAGGTCTGCTGCAGCCTGTGGGTCCCTCCCTGGCCGGGGGTCAGACTCATTTGCAGCGGCTGAGGACAGCTTCATGGTGCTGAGACTGAACCCAGTCTGCCACCAGGGACACCTGACCCTATTTTGTACTTTTAAATAACCGAGTAGTGTTTTATTAAGTATGTAGTTTTTATCCAGTGGTCTTTTGATGAGCATTTAGGTTGGTTTCATGACTTGTTTACTGTGAATATCACTGCTACGTAAGCAGGAGTGCGTAAACCTTTTCATGTTAGTATTTCATTTTGGGGGATAAACATCTAGAAGTGATGTTTCTGGATCATGTAACATTTCCATTCACAGTGTTTTGAGGGATCTCCATATCATTTTCTAGTCGTGTCGAAAAGGATGAAATATCTGGAAGTAATTTTAACGAAGACGGTACAGGGCCTATTCATTGTAAACTACAAGACGCTGTCAAATGAAACAAACAAACAAAAAAAGACACAAAGAAGTGGAAATACATATGTGTTCAAGGTTTATAAAAATAAATTTTGATAAAATAACCTTATTACCTAAAACTTAATACAACATCTATCAAAATCTCAATGATATTCTTCAAGAAAAAATGATAAAATTTGTATAAGACCACAAAAACCCTGAATAACAAAACCATCAGAAGAAAGAAAAAATTTGTAGTCATCATATTCCCTTCATTGAAAGTACACTACAAAGCTATAGTAATCAGAACAGTATAGTAGCAGAAGAAAAAATACAGACCAGTGGTAGAAAACAGAGAGCCCAGAAATAAACGCACACAAATATGGATAGTTAATCTTTGACAATGAAATCATTTTCGCACAATGGAGAAAGGAAAACGTCCACTAATACTGCTGGAAAATTGCTCAGCCACATGGAAAAATGAAAAAGAAAGCAAGAAACTGTAGTTAAATCCATACACAAAAATTAATTCAAAAGGGATTAGAGACATGAACACATAAATAACATAAAAATATACAGGTGATACACTTCTGGATGTCACCTGTAGAGATTTATTTGGAGAATCATTTCTGAGCAAGGTAAACAAAAATAAAGATAAATGAACAGGATTGTATTAGTTGGAATAAAAAGGGTTTGTACCACTAAAGAAACCACCACAAACATTAGAAATATTTTTATTGCCACTATACCTACTAAACTCTTACAGTAATTGAACTTACATCTGCATACGTAATATCCAGCATATTTGCTTTGAGTATATGGTTGTTTTTTTTTTAAGATTTATTTATTCGTACAGAACTGGGGTACAGGCCAGAGATGCAGAGGGTGAGAGGATTCACCAGAGACAGAGTGGGGTACAGAACAGGCAGATCGGTGAAGTACACTGCTGAGGGGAGCAGCAGGCAGGTCAGGAGAGGTCTGCCCCACCATGTGGATCTCCTCTGGGGCAGGCGGGGATCAAACTCATGTGGAAGTGGCTTAAGCTTCTCAGTGCTTTAACCCGCTGCGCCACCAGGGAGGGCCCTTGAGTATATGTTTAATGAAGACTTGTTGAGTAAACAAAAACACGCATTAATGATTCATTCTGAGATCACACTTTTTTACTTACTAAAATAATGTTGACAGATTGTATGTGAGTTATCAGAAGGAAAGGGTAAATGTTTGCCGAAGTAAGATGTGAAATTGGTATTCCAGAACCTCAGCCTTGTCTCTCACTAAATCAGATGGAAAAATGATGACCTCTGGAGATACAGAACAACATCTCTTAGAAACTGAATTACTGCAGCCCCTGATTTTCACATCCCTGATAGAAACTGTCCCATTTGTACAGAAGATATAAATCAAGCTCATATATTACATTTATTACCGATTTCTCAGATACAGTAATACTATATCCCATGGGTGACACCTATTTTGAAGTCACCTTATTATTAGTTTACTTATGACAAGAAGTTAGCAATGAAGAACAAGTTGCTGTGCACAATGTCTCATTTCTTGATAGCTGAGGATACTAATTCATGAGCCGCAGGCGAGTACATTGATCTTTCTAGCCATCTGGAAATGAAGTGTCATGGAGAACAACCAGTTCTTCATTGCTATTCCTGTACAGTTTTCCCCTCCCTTGAGATCTTTTCCCTCACCTTAAGAATAAAAACGTACCTACCCTATTCGAATGAAAGATGGCGAAAAATGACTATAGGTTTACAGGTACTGTGTTTCATTAGTCTCTGTTTGATAAGCACTGTGATATGCCTCAAGTAATAAAAACACACTACCAACTATCTCCTGAGAAACATTTTTTTTCATTTCCAATCCATTAAATTATTATCTGCTCATATTGACCCTGGAGAGCCCAAAACTAGGCGTGGATGGATGCTCAGTCATAGAAAATATGGAAGAGAGGCTAAAATACATAAGCCCTCCCTACAAAACTTTTCGAATAAAATTCCTTGAAAATCCACTAGCGAATTAACAGGGGTCTGAATCATCTGCCTAAGTAACTGCCATTTTCATAGAAAGCCTCAGTGTCTGAATGTGGTAGAAAGAATGGCTGCACACACGCAGAAAGGAGCTGCAGAACACCTTTCCGCTACAAGCACCTGAGTGTCGCCAGGGAGAGCCTGCTGACCCAGCGTGACATAGCCCACCATCCAGAAAATTCAGACTGTAGTAGGAGGGCAAAAAAACTGTCAGCTGATGCACACACAGGTGATAAGTCGGACATGAATACATGTGCAAGTATCCCCTGTACAGATGTTGACAATTTCACTTCCTTGTTCTTGTACCTCTGGCTGTAATGTCACCAGGCAGGCGAGCGTGTCCAGGGCCCCCAGTGCAGTCTCACCCTCCAACAAGCAAGTAGGTGAGCTGGAGGGAAAGAGGCAAGCCACTGCTGTCACGGTGCCCCCCAACTTGGGAGCCGACCGCTGGCTCAGAGGATTCATTGTCAGTTGTGCATTTAAAAGTCTTGTCAGTCCTTTGGTTCAGTGAAGTTAAATTATCAATCTCTTTAGTGTGGGCTGTGCTGTGAATAGTAATAATGTTATAGAGATGAATGGCCTGTAATAGAGGAACAATTACGAGTCAATTGCCAAAAGTGGTTGAGCAGAGGTTAAGTATCCACCGAATTCCCAAATCGCACTGTCGCGCCCCAATCAGACCGCACGGGATTCTCACAACTCCTCTCCCCCTGCCGCTCGGCTCCGGCTTGCCAAGTGCTTTGAATTAAGAGTTCTGAATCTTGGGGCCAAGGAGAAGTTTCCATCCTTGCCTAAGTCTCTTCTTCTCCCTAACGTAGGAAGAGACCCTCACATCCTGAGCTTTCCCCCTTTTCTGAGTCCAAAAAGTAGGCAGTGTTGCACTCTTGATGACCTACCAGAGGAAAGTTTGGGAGTCTAGGTCATTTATAGGCTTTGCTTCGAGACAGCTGTAACGTGCCTTCTGTCTGCAGATCTCTTCATTATCCCACTTCTGCTCTCCGTATGTGCAAAGATGAAGTCACCCCTCCCTCTCCTAGGCACCTTGGGCTCATCAACGCCGATTTACACTTTTATCTGCCTCACTGAGGACAGGGTCTTTGTGGCCATTGTGTTTGTTGGAGAAGCTCTGCCAGAGTCAATCTGCTGGCCCATTTTCTGGGTTCAGAGCCTCGCTTTGGATCTATCTTTTCTAACTGTGGCTGAAATTTTACTTCCACTTAGCAGCTCAAAATAATCAGTGAGCCAGCTGGGCATATTTTGGGGGTGACATTTTGAACCCTTTCACACATGCTAACAATCTTTGGAGTGCTGCAGATTTTCCTGGGTGATTTACTGCAAAGGTTAATCTGAGTTGCGTAGACAAGATAGCACCTAAATAGGTAGGAAAAAAATTGTGTTCTGGTTTATTAGCTTCCAAGCAGATATTTTTATACAAAAGGGTACAGTTTTAAAGAACTGCGAGGGAGTTAGGTGCAAAACTTCTGTTCATGTATAACAGGGCTTTTTTTTTTTTCCTAATACCTCCTACACACCACTTTTAAAATGTTCCCTTCTCTGCTTTATAGACTGTTGTCTTGCAAGGGACTGTGACTCAGGGGGAGGCAATATTTGCAGAACAAAAACCTTGCTACCAACAATAAGCTTTAATAAAAATAGTAATTTAAAATGATAAATGATAGATTGACAGGCCAGTGGATTGGTTAACAGGTCTCTGTACATTTCACTTTGAAGCAAATCAACAAAAATAGTAAAACCAAATGAAGATTTCAGATTTAGTAAAATGTCAAAAAACGTTCTTCACAGCGTGATTTTCTGTACACAGCCTCCGGTCTTCCTGAATCCCGTAATGAAATTGTGCGGGAACAAAGCCTGATACATAGTGCATACAAATATTGTTACAATCAGCCGAACGTTTGTCTGGGACTAAGAAAATGAGGCATTGACATGCAGATATGACCAGACACTTTCTACAAAAGAATAATGATGTGAGGAGCGCAGGGCTGGCGCTCGGGAGCCTCTGGCCGAACAAAGGGCCCTGGGTAGTGAGCGCGGGGAGGAGGCCGAAGTGGAGGAAGACACAGCCCGTGTGTCCTTCTGAGAGCGGCAACAGCGAGGCGTTCACGGGGCCCATCACTGCGCGGGCGGGCCGGGGG
>NW_004567135.1:987053-1038123 GCF_000260355.1 Condylura cristata | reverse complement strand
GGCTGCCCTCGGGTGCATCGCGGCGCCCTGGCGAGCGCCCCGGGCAAGGCCCTGCGGGAGCCGCACAGGAAACAGGCGCCTCTCAGCCAGGAGCAGGGCCGAGACCGCAATTCGGTTCGTCCGCGGAGGGCCATTGGTTCCGTGCAAGTTCTGTGATTAAAGGCCTGGCAAAGTGCCGCTCTGCGCCGTGACCGCACTGGGTATTTTGGAAAGCAAAGGTGTCTCCTGAGTTTCAGGGGCTCTGAAAACAACTAAGTCAAGGAGGGAAATTAAATGTTGATAAGGAGCTCTTCAGGACTTCGGGATTCTGTGCTTACTGCTTGTTCGTTTTAAACAAAACACGGCTTATAATGAATCAATGCATTTCATAAAAACGTGGAGCTCAGGGAAACAAAATGAGCAGAATGGCAATTTTAAGATCTGTATATTCTACAACGCTTCTGTGTGGTTGGGGTTTGCAAGTTACTAAGTGTTTGAATCACCAGCCCATGTTGGGAGGCCAGGTAGGCGCTCAGTGGGGAGACGGAGGCGGAGATGTCACCGCGTCAACAAATTCTGGACACGAGACTTTCACAGGGTCTGGGCCACACGGTCTAATTACCGTGTTAGTGGCAGGAGAAGGGGCACCCCAGCACCCCCAGATCTGCCTGCTCCGAGTGGGGCTGTCGCTGCAGCATGAGTGGAGCAGTGATGTCGTAGGAAGGGACTGTTCAGGTCTGGGGAGCAGAGCAGCAAGGGGGATTAAACAGGACGGGGAGAAGGTCGGAGGGGACTTGGGGGAGATGAAGACGGGAGTCGGAGGAGGGTGGACAGAGCTGTGGGAAGGCGCAGCACTTGCTCCTCGCCCTTGGACTTGAGGGCCTTGGGGACACGCGCTCTAGGCACTGACCAGGTGTAGATGTCCATGAGGCAGACGGCAGCACCTACGTGGAGCAGTTTTGGGGGTCGCAGTGCCCCCTTCACCCCGCCTGCTACCTTAAGGACAAAGCGTACTTAGAGCATGAGACTTCACTAGAGAAGGGCTTTCATAGTTAGTGTGCAGCAGCGCGGCCAGAGGCAGAATGCAGCTTAAAATACTCTGAGTGGACCCCCAGATGCGGCCAGGCAGAACTGGCCCAGAACTGCCACAGTCTAGGGCGCCTTGGGGTGGGGTGGGGGGTGCAGAAGGGGCCGGGCAGTCTGGAGGAGAAGAGCAGCATGCACATCCAGCCCCGGGGAAGGCTGCCCGTCAGCCTCCCGGCCTGCCCCGAGCGCTGCCTGCCGCACCCCAAGTCCCTGGTCCCCGTCTGAGGCTTCTCGGCCAGTCGTCGCCCGCCTGTGGCCCCCGCGCGCCCAACCTCCTTCCTGCCCCCCCAGTCCATTTCTAGTTTTCTGTAGCGTTTCCTCACTCTGCCCTTCGGGGGTTCCCAGGCGCCTCACAGCCCAGAGAGCCGCTGGGTGGGAGGCGCCAACCGGAAGGGAGCTTCTCTGAGCCGGCGGTGGCCCCCACGCTGAGTTTCCAGGCGGCGTGACCGCGCTCCCCTCCCGCAGCGAGCGCCCGGCGGCCGCTTTCTGGGCTAGTCCCGCTCTTCTGTCAGCCCTTCCGCCCCTCCTGGGTGTTTGTCCCCAGAGAGTAGAAGTCGCTAGGGCACACACATCTCGCCTTCGCTGAGAGAGGACCTGACACAGGCTGTCCGCTGATACAGCCCAGAGCAAGGCCGCGGTGGCGCCTGGGTGGCAGCAGCGGCGACTCCCTGCCCGGGGTTGGGGCAGCTCCAGCAGTGAACCTTCCCGTGGCTCGGGCTGGGTATCCACAAGCCCTGCGCCCATGAGCAAGTCAGCCCCCTCTTACCCCCCCCCCCCCCCCGTCCCAGCAGTCTGTGGCTGCAGAACCCTTGGACGGAAGGAGAAATCCCTGTGTAAACAGACCTGCAGAGGTCACACGCGGTCACGGATCAGCTACTTGGAGCCGTTTCTCTCGGTGTCGGCCCGGCGTGACAAAGCTTTCCGCGCGTCGCTGTCCTATAAGGTCTGACGCTGGGGATTCACAGCCCGACACGCTCTGTCCCAGATCATCTTGCTAAACTGCCAGCACACTTCTTTTAGCCCTCTCAGGTATGCGCAAGGAGCTTTTGTCGTTAAAGCACCTCAATTGCTTCTGTAGGACAGGAGCCATGAGATGCACTGGGAAGCAGGAGTGGAGCCATCCTTGCCGAGGCTGGGCACTCCTGTCCCCAAAATAGGTTCTGCTAGGGGTTGTCTCGTTTGTTTCTTCATTAGCATACAAGTTGGCGTTTATATCTGGTAACCAAGGACCAGAAAGATGGGGTCACGTTATTTCCAAAGTTACTTACATGGTGTCTGACCAGTTTAAATAGCTGATATAATTTGGTCTCCCTTCCTGTCAACACTGGCTCTGGAAGTTTCGAGTGACTGGAAGATCCACGAAGAGTTGGATTGCAGCCGAGATCACTGCTGATAAAGGTATGGGGATGCCAGGTGAACTTTCCCCGAAAAGTGAAATTGGCCGGGGGAAATTTGATAAGCCGGTATTTGAGAAAGGAAGGAAGTTGCTTATCGATGGTGCCGTAGAATGATCATAACAATTCAGTAGATTGAGGATTTGGTGCTATCCAGCCATTGTTAGATTTCCCTCCCTGGGAAATCCAACATGTTTTTTCTAAGTAGAATTTGGAGTTATGCAGGTAATAAAAACAAAAAATTTTTCTTCATTTATAGATACTCAGATTGATATAGCAATGCTATCTGCAGTTTCGGGGACTGTAGCAATAGGAACGCTAGTGTTTAATTCAGTGCTATGGAAAAATTAATTTTAAAATAATAGCTCTTGTAGCTATACCTTTTAGGTTATTACCCTGAGTAATTTATCAACGTGGTTTTCTTTAATTCTGATTTATGGACATTTTTATTAGTTGTATAGTTATTTCATTGTGATAAAATATAATTTATGCTTTATGCACCATACTGAAGTCTTACATAGCATAAAATTTGATCAGTATTTATATTTTTTCATATATATTCTCTTGTTCTTAGCGAACAAATTCAGAAGATATTCTTAAAATCTAATTTACATTGATTTTATTGTTTTGCTCTTACTTTTATTATCTATATTTGCTCACTTTATCTGCATTGATGCGACCCTGAGTTATTTATACCAAACACACTTCAGTGATGATATCGATTCTGCCTTCTAACGTCAGGTCTAACGTCAGGTTTCTCGCTGAGAGTCAGTGTCCTGCCAGCGACTGGCCCTGCAGTGTTTGACAGTATCCACCTACCGCCCAGTTGGTCAGTTGGTTCGGTACATGATGATTAGTGTGAAAAATAAGCTTTAGCCAATAATTCTCAAACACAACGTACTATTGTAGAGTGAGAAGAGCCATCCCTAAGCTAATTCTCTGTAAATCACTCTTCTTCAGTCTGTCTTCAAGGTAAGGTATTGGTGACCTGGCTGTGAAGACTATAAATAAGCAGATGCTACTTCGGGGTTACTGTGGAACACGGATTCACAGGATGGGGTGTATCTTTTACATGCCCATTCTCCCACTGAATAAAAGTGAGCATGTTCTCAACAACTCTCACCTTGAGGCTGGTAGCTCATAATAACAGATTGTGGCCTTTCCTCTCATTCCCGAGTTTATATTTTAAAAAGCACATCAGAAAGTCTCACTTTGGCAGTAAGGTGAAGCCAGGCCCCCCCAACAAACTTCACTCCAGAATGATTGGAAGTTGGGGTTACTGGATGCTAAGAAAGATTTAAAAATAAGTTCAGCAGATTAATTACTTTCCCATTTTTTGCATCTACCACACAGTTGGTGGTAAATAAGTGTCAGTTACTCTAAAGAGCCCATGCTCCAAGGTATTGCGAAAAAATTACATTTTCATTTGTCCAAGTTTTTTGTGTGTCAGCAGAAATGGCAAAAGGTTCGATAGAGTATTACATTTAAATGATACTTTAGAGATTCCTGAGAATTTTATTTAACCATAGTATTACTTTTTGAACTAAAATTAGGAGATACATCTTTTAAATATGAAGAATTTCTTCAAGGTCTGGGTTTATGCCATAATTATTTTATTCTTTGAATTTTCACAGTCTCACCAGATGTCAAAAACCATGATTATATAATTTCATTAAACAAAATTTGTGAAAATATTTACTAGAAGTGTGTATCTTTCAGGGTACAATCAGGACCGCAACATGATTTGAACAGAAGGAGTTCAATATAATTATAAAATATTACACGGCATTGTAGTAATGAAGATTTGGTTAGGATAAAGTCAAGAAAACATGAGACAGTAAAGCAGAATAGCAGTTACAACCAGCAACTTGTCTCCCTGGGACCACGTGAAGAACAGAAATGAGACCCTCTCACCCACACCCAAGGCTTTGACTCACCTAATAGAGAGAGGTCCCTGTGTGGGTTTGCTGATGCCTGTACCTGAAATCTGTCTTCTAGAATATTCCCAGGGAGACAAGTTGCTGGTTGTAACTGCTATTCTGCAGTCCATTCTCTTGGGTGCCGTGCAGTCGGTTTCTTGCTGAGGCATGTTTTTATGCAAACGGTGATCCTGCAGGAGGGACTCTGTGGATGGCAGATGTCCACACTCTGCAAGGGCGAGTTTGCTGGAGCCAGAGGAAAGGTCATTTCGAAGCCAGGGGAAGGGGGCTGCAGATGACGCGCTGGAGGGCTCACAAGGAGGAGCTGGATACTGGGAGCGCCTCGGGCTGCTGAGTGTGCGCACGTGGAAGGAGGAGCGCGCGGGGCCCGGGGAACCTGGGGCTCCTGCAGGGTGTTTGAGTGACGTCCACCCGGAAAGGTTGACCCTGGGGGAGTCGCTAAAGGAGCAGCCAGACTTACTCAGAGCAGGCAACGGGTGAGATGAACTGAATTTCCAGGGACTCAGTGATGTCTTTCCTAGGGAATGAAATAAAATAAAGACTGCCTAAATAACTTCAGGGTTTTTCATTTTTTATAACTGAAATGAGTTTAGTTGTGCAGTAGCAACATGAAAACCAGTAGGAAGCGCTGAGTTGAAATGCTCGTCCCGGCTTCCTGTTCTGCTCTTTCCTTTTTGTTTCTTCCCTTTATCACGGTGAGTGAGCAAAACGTGAATAGTGGGCAGCTATTCTACTTTCATATCTTCCTGTCACTCAGTGCCTATCCCTGCCTCTCGGGATGTTCTGGATCGTGTATGCTACCAGGATTAAAATGCCGTAATGGTAAAGCAGCTGTGTGCTTAAACGGAGACGTAGAAAACCTGTTGCCAAGACCATGCGGCCTGTGTTTGTTAAACATGCAACTTTCTGGTGTCTGTAACTTAAGTAGAGAAAGTGCTTCTTAATAATTGTAACTTAATAGTACCGCCCACTCACCAACGCTCAAAGCAAAGCAAGTCAGACTTGGCCGGGTGTTGACACTCAAACATGCAAGGGTCAGATAGAAGACAGGCCACGCGTGCTGCCCGCCGGGCTCCAGAGTGCTTTATGTTCTTCGGTCTCTTATCCGCCGGCCTGTGGTTCAGTAGGACGATGATACCTACCCACCACACCGAGTTTCCGAGTAACACGATTTCAACTAGTGTATTAGTGGACCTGACTCCAGCCAATCTCATACTAAGAAAGGGAATGTAAATGGAAAAACTGGAAAATAATCATGCTGAGCAAGATTCTCTTGTTGACGAACTCACCTGTTAGAATAAGCTTGTTCATCTCGAACAGTAGAGTCCCAGCATGTCAGCCCTGGTAGAACTTTCATTTCTTAAGGGAAAGAAACTCAAGCCCAGGGAGTTCGCCTCTAAAAGTGAAAAGGCTTGGGACTTGGAAGGGGAACGGAGCCTGTCGGTTCATTTCTGTTTTCTTCTGACGTCCACCTGAAATCAAAATGGAGTTTGTGACATAGCGAGGCCCAGTGACACGTGGCCGGGTCACACGGAGTGCGGCGCACATGTCCCGCGGGGCCTTCGGCGGGCCTGTGGGCACACTCTCCCTCCGCCGTGCCTGTCGTTCCAAGGGGCCAGCGCTTATTGGCCGCTGCTTACACTCTGCAGGCTGATGGAAAATAAACCATGTAGACGCCAACTCTGTTCGAAGTCAGGAAATGTGTAAATAACAGTGTTTGCTACATCAAGCTTCACTGTGCTCATGTCTGTGTGAGGCACATATCCATATACACTCCTAGTGCACAACTCTGAATGCATATTATTCATTTTGCTCCCAAAGATGTGATTTTATATAGATTCAGGTGTAACCAAACACATCATAATTACTATAATCCCCCAAAATACATATTTCACTCATCAATTGCTTAAATAAATAAAGCAAGAGGGATATGCTTCAACTACATATTTCTACCCTGATGTAACATTCTATTTTCTACTTTGTTGGGGAGCCGGTAAAGGATGTAACATTAAAACTGACATAAGAATAAAACCTTCAGATACTTTGAGAACAATTTTGTATACATAAATTCCTCGCCTATCATTTAGTATTTATTTAAATTTTTGTTTTCACATTTTTTAAATTAAAATGGAGTGGGTTTTGTCTTATATAGTAGAATGCCAACACGAATATATATATTCAAATATATATATAATTTACTAAATATATATATCATTTACTACAAATTCTGAATATATACACATATATTCAATATTATAAAATTTGCTCTTATAATGAAAGCATAATAAGACCAAGTGGGACCAAATTGTACAAAGATATCTAAGTGCATTATCACATATTGCCCCAGAATTATTCCCTAAGTTCATTTATTATCCTTCCTTTGAAGATGAAGGGAAAGAGAATCAGGGTCTAACACTTTGCTCTGATTCAAGTAGTAATTAAGCAGTGAAATCCAGACATAGGTGCAGATATTTTTAACTTTAAATCCAGCGGACCAATTTTTTGATGCTACTAAGACCGTGGACTGATAAAATTCACTTTATAATGTAAGTTGAAGAGAACATAAACAACTTTATTACAAACTTATTTTCAGGATCAAAAAAGAAGAAGAAGAATCCCTAAAGCCCTAAAGTTTAAGGTGATGTGAAGGAAACCCAATGGATATCCCCAACATGGGATCCTCAGGGAAGTCACCCCTGAGCCTAAACCTGGAGCTGTCTCTAGCCTGAGCCCCATCCTGGCGTGGGAAGCAGTGGGCGGAGAGCAGCAGAGGGTGACGACGGCAGACGGCTGGCGGCAGGGCCGCTGCACTGGCCTGGCTTAGACACTCGTGTGTGGGCAGAACCCTGGACGGCGGGGTCGTGGCCGCGCCCCGTGGAAAGGGCCCCGCAGTCCAACACAGGGTTTGAGTGGAGTGGTTTTTAGTGTTTGTGCCTGTGCTGTTCCCAACGCAGTCGTCTGGCACACGCCGGGTGTGACGCGCCGGGTAAGGCGAGTCCACGCTGACGCCGTCGGGGCCACTGAGCCAGCGGTGTGCGGTTGGAGTCCCTGCGGGGCGGTGCCGGCCTCCATCTGGAACTTACCTGTGACTTGCTTGGGCAGAGAAGCTGTTGTTTTCAGAAACATGGTGTAATTGAACTGACAGTTACTGTGTGGTGACTTGGGGCCCACCGTGAACAAGGGTCACCCGGCAGAGTCACGAGTGTCTTTGGCCATCGGTGATTGTCGGCACACCCTGTGCGCTGTAGCCCACTGGAGCTATGGGCCAGATAAATCACAGATGGGAGTGGAGCTTGGGTGACGTGCAAGATCATGTGGGATTGATACATGACTTTGTATCTTCTTTAAAAATGAAAGAGAATCGACTCCTCCCTTAAGATTGCACCCCTGGTCCCAGCCCCCCCTGTTTTGCTCGGGGGGAAGGCAGCCCCGCTCCCGTGGCCCAGCCACTCTCTCCTCGGTCTCTGACTGTCTGAGGCACTGATTACTTTACAGGCAACTTTGTCATTGAGTGAAGGGTCAAGTTGTTACTGGGATTAAGACTCAGCCCTTTTAACTGTCACGTCCGAATTTCTTATAGTAATGCTGAGCTGTATTCAATTACTAGGCTCTTTCTTGTCAGTTTTAATTTTAACCCCACTGTAGTGCCGAAGACAAACACAACAGAAACCAGACACAGATCTTTCTTGTTTCTTTTTTTTTTTTTAAGATTTATTTATTTATGCACACAGAACTGGGGTACAGGCCAGAGGTGCAGGGGTGGTGAGAGGGTTCACCAGATACAGTGGGGAGCCAAACAGGCAGAGCCACTCAAATGCACTACTGAATGGAGCAGCGGGGAGACAGGAGGGGTCTGCTGTGCCCTGGGGGTCACTCCCTGACGGGGCAAGGATGAGAACATGATAGTGCTGAGACTTAACTCCTAGGCCACCCGGGAGCCCGCCCCATACACACATACATATATTTATTCTGGTATATTTTCGAATGTATTGAGTCAGTATAAACCAGAACACAGTGTGTGATGCAGTGAGTTAGATAGTCTAACTTCCTCCAGGGCCTGGTAAAATGTCTTAGTACATAACAATGGGTTTTTGTCAGATGCTGAATGGCATTCCTGTATTCCAAAGATATCAATAAAATAAGGCTTACAGGTGGTGAACTGAATTGTGGAGTTTCAGTTCTGAAATGTCTTCCTCGGTTTTGTTCTACAGTGGATGCTATAAGGGAAGCATAAACCCCAGTGACCACAGATAAAGCCCCTGACCTTAGGTTAAAGCTGACAGTGGCCTTTCTTTATGAAAATAATAGCTTTTGTCACTCACCTTATGGGGTGAAATCAAATAAATAACCAAGAATCTGCAAATATGAAACGCTTCTATGGAAGAACAAAACTGTGCCATCAGTATTGTTCCATGGAATAATAGAATAATAATAATAGACCACAGAAAATAGAAGCGAAAGTCTATAGTTATAAGCCATATTATTTGCAAGAACCCAAAGCTGGGTGTTCTTTGTCCTTGACTTATGTGTCTCTCACTCTCTAGAAGCTTTCAGCATGCTCAGTGAGAGCCATATTTGATCCTGTGTTTCCTCTCTGTAAACTTTAAGACTAAGGTAAATAAAAATATCATTTTCAACTAAGTTGAATTAAAATGTTTTTAGTTGTGATTTAAAAACATTATGAATACACTGATCGTAACTCAGTTAATCATCGGGGGGAAATATTCAGGGTAAAATTAAATAGCTCCAAATTGTCACTCTGCGATAGAACATAGACATTCATCACATAATTTTTATATTACACAGCCAGCTACCTGGCTCTGAGGATTCACACAGCTGATAGCATGTACTTAAGCTATCTAGAAAATGATCTTCTGTAATTTTCCCCACAAGTTTCTATTCTTTGAACATTTAGAAAATGGTTCATACAGTAGACCAGAGGGCTGCCTTGCCGAATGATTTATGTTTTTCAATCATAAAATATTGTAGCTAGTCAACTGAATTTTAAGCAGCCGAGTGCTAGTCAGAAACTTTCACCCCACTTAGGGATAAGTTCACAGTGACAGAACATATTTCCCTTGTGAGTCCAGACATCGTCTGTGAGGAAAGGCTTTTTAGTGGCTCCCAGCCTGAGCTTGAATCTCTAAAGAAAAAGGCACTTACTAAAACTATTATCCGAGTCACTTAAGATATATGGGCCTGACTAACAGTGCTTTCTCTATTTTTCACTTCAAATATGAACAAATAAGAGCTGTTCCCCTCCAAGAAAACCTGGGAGCGTTTCTTAACGGAGGGAAAAGCTGAAATAGAAAGAAAATCAATGATAGCTCCATTTTTGTTGAGGTAGGGAGTTATTTCTTCTCCATTGGTTTTGCAAATATCTTCCCTCAATTAAGCTGTCCACTCAAAAATCAAATGTTCTTCTGTGCTTCTAATTTCATAGGGAAAACCTGAAATCTGATGGGGATCGGTGAACACTATTTCATTGTGTTTTATTTCCAGATAAACACTTTACCGGTGGTTTATGGAAGAGTTGATCTTCCGTCGTAAACCCAAAGTGCCTTAAACAAAATGGATATTTCTGAATAAACCTCTTAGGGCGACAAATTCATCATTCTGCTTTGTTTCTCTGAGAAGCTCAGGAGAGGTTTATGATTTACTAGCTGGGGAGTAATGCATTTATTGCTGACAGCTGGCCTGGCCCTGAACAAGCACCCAGCACAAACAACAATGTGGTCTGGCATTAAACAAAGATCACCAGGACATTACGTCTTCCTTTAGGATGTTTGGGGCTGACTAGTCAAAAAGTGACTCGAATGAAAGGTCTTTACTAGATCATGCCAGGACACTGCATCTTCTGAGTATGCCTTAAGATTATATTATTATTATTATTATTATTATTATTATTATACCATTTGATTTTCAAAGGAGAAAGTCAGCTGAGTCTAAAGCTGTGATAACTGCAGAAGGTAAACAGTTTTGTTAGAAGACTGGAAACTAGCAAAAACATTGACACTGACACAATATGATGCATGTTGCCTTACATGAGCCCAAGCAGATGCAGACAACAGCAAATACATTAGCCTTTGTGCCTTGGCCAGAGTCACCGCTGAAACAGCACGGTGTCTTTGCACTCCTGGGATAAGTTAAAATGTAAAGCTCACACGTACAACAGGCTGAGGGCTGTTTGGGGATGAACCTGAGGTCGTCTTGGCAGGAAGCCCCGAATCAGCATTTCTGCTGTGGAGATACATTGATTGAAAGTGACATCAAAGTACAGATTTCCCTGGGTTTAGCTTTCTCACTATATGTGGTCCTATCAGCGTAAGTAATGGCAGCTTTGCTTCCTTCCCCAGTGTGGAGCCTCGTATGCCTTTCTCTGGGTGGATTACCCTAGGTGGGACTTCTAGCACTATGTTGAAGAGAGGTTGTGAGAGCGGGTGCCCTTGTCTTTTTCGGGGTCTTAGTGGAAAGCTTTCCACTTTTCTCCATTCAGAATGATGGTAGCCATGGGTTCACCCTGTGTGGCCTTTATTATGTTGAGCTGTGTTCCCTTTTCCTCATTTCTGAGGATTTTGTCAACTGCTTTCTCAGCACCTATTTAAATGATCTTACGGTTTTCATCTTTCTTTTTGTTAATGTGATGAGCCATGATTGATTTTCAGATGCTGAAACCACCTGTGTTACTGGAATAAATTCCAGTCAGTCACAGTGTTAATACTTTTGATGCATTGCTGGATTCAGTTTGTTAAGGTTTTACTGAAGATCTTAGTGTTCAAGTTCATTAGGAAGATTGGTCTGGAGTCTATTTGTGTGTGTGTTCTTTTGTTTCAGTATTCGTATAGTGTTGGCCTCATAAAATGAATTTGGAAGTATTCCTTCTTTCTCAGTTATTTTCAAAATATTTGAGCAGGAAAGGAATTAGTTCGTATTTGAAAGTTTGGTGGAGTTCCTTTAGAAAGCCGTCTGGCCCTGGGCTTCTGGATTTGAGGAGTGCTGATCGCCATTCCCGTTCCCTTGCATGTAGTTGTTTGGTTTAAGTCTCCTATTTCCTCCTTATTCTGTCTTGGGTGATTGTGTAATTGTAAGAATTTGAAATAAAATTACTTTTTTATGTGGAGCTTCTTTGAACTCTGAGTTCTTTGTCCTGATAGGTTGCTCTCTTCTTCATATAGTCACTATAATGATCTCTATTTCTCTCAAAGAAGAGCTCTCACTAGGAAGGAAAGACTCTACCCCTTTTTCCTCATTAGTTTTCATGGAAGCATGTAACTTATTTAAAAGATGTGAATCATTTGGCTTGATCAACAAACCTATTATTAGGTTTTTCTAATAATATCAACCATTTTTATGAGCATACAGAGCCTAACATTTTCTTGATCTTTTTGAACACTGTTAAGGCACGATCCTTTTGAAGATTGCTCGTTATGCAAATCTTGAAAGTTTGAAATATTTGTGAAAAATTATGTGTTAAAATATCCTTTAGGCCCTCCCTGGTGGCGCAGCGGGTTAAAGCACAGCACTGAGAATCTAAAGCCACTTCCGCATGAGTTCGATTCCCGCCTGCCCTGGAGGTGACCACATGGCATGGCAGACCTCTCCTGACCCGCCCGCTGCTCCTCTCAGCTGTGTACTTCATCGATCTTCCTGTTCTGCTCCCCACTGTGTCTCTGGTGGATCCTTGCACCTCCGGCCTATATTTATATGAACAAATAAATAAATCTTAAAAAAAAAAAAAAAATTAAGCAGAAGTCCTGCACTTTAAAAAAAAAAAATATCCTTTAACACTTTTTTTTAATTTTGAAAATGTGGGCTCTTTATTTTTTGTATAAAAAAGTGATAAATAATTGACAAACACAGTTGTATATAATTAAATATACAATGTAGTGACTTGACTTTTATATGTGTGTGTGTGTGTGTGTGTGTGTGTGTGTGTGTATCATAGGGCATTGTGAATTTAACCAGAAAAAGTATGTAGAAAACACTTGTAAATGAATTCTGGCTTATATATGTACAGTTAAACATATCTTACTTAATTTCCAGTTCTTCATTTACATATTGTATGACCTTAAAATTACTCAACCTCACTAATCTTTATTTCCTTCAATTACTATATCACATTTTTTTGCCAGGTTAGCAAATATTCTAAAACTTGATTTTATGGCCACATATAATCTAAATCTGTATTTCTTGTTCTTTTATATTAAATTGACCACTATTGTTAGAAATTAAGTTTATTTTTCCCACTATTTACAAAATGTTACAAAAACAACGAGCTTGCTATTTAAATACATACTATACAATTGTCAGGGTAAGTAACTAAAATTGGCATTATATTTGTATTAGAGATATATATATATGTTTTAAGATTTATTTATTATGCGTACAGAACTGGGGTATAGGACAGAGGTGCAGGGGCGGTGAGAGGATTCACCAGAGACAAAGCGGGGAGCAGAACAGGCAGATCAATGAAGTCCACTGCTGCGGGGAGCAGCGGGCGGGTCAGAAGAGGTCTGCCGCACCATGTGGTCACCTCCAGGGCAGGTATCGAACTCGTGCTGAAGTGGCTTTAGCTTCTTAGTGCTGCACTGTAACCCACTGAGCCACCAGGGAGGGCCCTGTATTGGATAAATTTTAAGGTTTTGTTAGAGGCATATATTTCATATACAGTATGTATATTTTAATTTAAATGTTTCATATTGCCTACTTGAATCCAGACAGCTTCTTAATGATTGGATGAGTTAGATGAAATACTATATGTGTCTCTTTGCAATTCTAGGTATATGTTGATATATAAAAAAATTTCTTCCCTGTTATACCGTTCCTTCATTGATAACATTCCTTTCCTAGTTCTTTATTTTATCTTTATTTTAAAAATCTCTTCCTGTGGGCCCTCCCTGGTGGCGCAACAGTTTAGGACGCAGCCCTACAAGCTGACGGCAGCCGCTTCTGTGTGAAGTCGATCCCCACCCCGGAGGTGACCCACAGGGTGCAGCAGACCCCTCCTGTCTCACCCGCTGCTCCCCTCAGTAGTAGACTTCTCAGTCGGCCTGTTCTGCTCCCCGCTCTGTCTCTGGTGAAGCCTCTCACCACCTCTGCACCTCTGGCCTGTGCCCCAGTTCTGTATGAATAAATAAATAAATCTTTTAAAAAATCTCTTACTGTTATATTACCTTTATATTACCTTTTTGAATCATTCATGTGAGAACATTTGGCCAAACGCAGTCACATGACTAAATGACTGAGGTCTGGAACAATGGGGTTCACTCTGGGAAGCGCGATTCCTTGGGAAACAGCAAAACAAAAGTCCACTATATTGACTATTTCTCTAGTTGAGTATTAATAAATTCTGGTAACTCTTTAACCTCTCTCTGCCCCCCCCCCAAGGAATCCTCTCACCACCCCTGCACCTCTGGCCTATGCCAAAAAAAAGAAAGAAAGTAAAGAAAAGGAAAAGAAAGAAAAACATGCAAAAAATCAAGAGTATAAAAATGAAATTAAAAAGAAAGCAAAATATTAAATATAGACAATAGGGAAACTGACAAAACTCTAACAAGGGTATTCGACACAAGGAACAGAGTTAATACTAAATATTATAATTTAATCAGCTTTCCTAAAGTATAGAATATGTGAAACTGCATCTTGAAAATACACATTCTGTGGTTGAAGATTGAAATCCAGAATGAACAAGAGATAGTCTAGCAAAACTCCTGGATATCGGAGGAAAAGAAACGGAAATCTTTTGTGTGTCTAAGCATAAGGATCAGATGACAGAGACTGAGAAAAAAATGGCACTCACGTAGTAATGAGCACTGAGATTTGAAATTGTGATTCAGGGTCACTTTCCATTAAATAAAGATGGGGCTTTTCAGAGAAATGATGATAGCTTGTACCAAACATGTCCTGGAACTCGGTCATACCAAATACCAGGGACTGGGCCCCAGCTTGGTGTCGGACGAGCGAGTGCGAACCAGCTGGCGAGGGAGCAGCGTCTGGCTGAGGCCTTCTCTCGGGAACCTGCCTCTCCTCACAAAAGTGTTTGCGGTCCAGGGAGTCTTCCACCACCTGCACCGGCCGCCAGGGCGCGCAGGGTGGCTTGAGGGTGTGTCTCTTGCTGATCAACACCCCTTAAAACATTTATTCCTCAAAAAATTTGAGGCATGTAGGGAGATGTTAGTGTGGAATAGATCTATTAACATGCGTCCTACTAAAACTACAATTAAATAAAACAATTCCGTATACGATAATAAATGTATTGCAACGGGGCAAGAGTAATTTTTTTGATAAAAGATAAGTTATTTCCCAGAGAAATCTTCCGTGATAAAAATGGCATTGTATTAAATACTTTGAAATCGCTGCTCGCTGGCTTAATAAAAGAGAGTAGCTTTCGCTTATCTATCTCTACATTCGATTTTTAGCAATATATTCAGTACAGTATAGTTCATTTTTATCAGTTTTTCCTGAGGTAAATGAAAGAAATTCAGTCCCACGGACATATTTGACATGTGGTACTTGGGGATGTGGTAACTGAACCACAGCAAACGTCAGCAGTCTGAGATACCTGGTGAACTCACTTTGCTCTATGGAATAAATGACTCTGTCTTGTGTTTTGTGCTGTTTTATATCCACACGATTTTTAAAAATGAGATATATTACTTCACTGAATTTGACACATTTCATTATGCACCGCAAACAGCATTTTTACTATTACAGCTTACCCCGTCACTTATGTGAAGTCTCAGATGCTTTCACGCGAGTTTCACTCAAGGGCCAAATTTATCATTCACAAAAGAACTGTCAGCTATTGGCCTTGAAGTTCAGGTTTATTATTGAGGAAATGTAGGTCACTTTGCTGCAGTGTGTATAAACATGTGATAAAATACTTCAACTCCGTAACAGAGGGCATCTCTGATTAGAATTCCAGGATCAGAGGAACGACATTAGGCAGGAAAACACGTTAAGGCTCATGTGGTGTCAGGATGCTGCCGCCACCCCAGTTCGCGTCCTTCCGCGATGAAGTGTCTGCCTTGATTTTCATCATTGTCTTGAAAATGTGCATCTGTAGCGCCGTGAACAGTGTGTGATTGTGAAGCGCTCTCAGGATCTGGTGTGGTATTCACGCAGTGAGCTCTGCTTCACTTTTTCCCTGAGCCGACCTGTATGGCATAGAAATGAAGAGATGAGTAAAGCTGCCAGCTCTGAATATATTTTGCAAGATAATTTTTTTGTGCTTGGATACAATTCTGATTTTCACTGAGCCATTGCTGTTTCACCCCCCCCAACCCCGTTTTCAGGGAGATATGGCTGAGAAAAATTGTATGCACATGTTATTTCATCTGATTTTTGATACATGGATACATCATAAAATAATCACCACCACCAAGCTTATTAACATATCCTTCACACAGGCTTTTTACTGGTTTGTGTGTGTGTGCGAATGCTTGCGTTCTACTTAAACTTCAAACATATATACATTATTACTAACTATAGTCATCATTTCATACATTAGTTCTCCAAACTTACAGTTTATAACTGAGCATTTCGTGACCTTTGACAGCATTTCTCTTTCCTCCCCTTCTGCCAACCCTCAGTAACCCGAGCTCACCATTACTAGCCCGACTGTTGGTGTTTTATTAATTCCACATATAAATAAGATCACACAGTCTCTGTTTTCTTGTGTCTGGCTAATTCCATGTTGCATAAAGTGCTCCAAGTTCGCTGTGTTACAAACGGCAAGATTTCCTTTCTCGTGGGTGTATAATATTCCACCGCATACTATCATCCACGCAGAGAAACATGGCATCTGTTTCTCCAGAAGGCTCAGCGAGGCCTTTCTTCACACACATGGAGCAGGCCCCATCTAGAAACAGGCAGCGAAACATCATTGGAGGCCTTGTCAATCCGAGGGGTCTATCACCACTACCTGAAACGCACAGATTGCTTTATTTTTTTAACTTTTTTTAAAGTTAAATTTTAAAATCCATTTACTCTTGTCCTTTAAACTTCAAGACATCCAGGCATCGTCCTGAAGGCTGCAGACCCCAGTCTCACTCCACAGTTGTCCATTCTCTGGCTGTCAGAGTACAGGTCCTACACCACCTTGGTTAAATGCATCCCCAAGTGTTCTTATTACTTTAAACTTTTGGAAAGAGAATTGTTTTATTCATGTCTTTTTTTCAGATAACTCATTGGAAGTAATTTAGATATTCTAGTTGATTTTTCTATTCTGAACTTTTACTGAGTTATTTATTTGTGTGTGTGCTTTTTTATAAACATTTTCCAAACTCAGAGAAGCTGCATATAAGAACATGAAAATACACTCAGATATGTTTTATATGAGAATTCTAGCTATGTTTATCATTTTTACATTTTTAAACTTGTAAAAATCATCACACTCAGAATATTGGTAACAATTGCCTCCTTATGTTCAAACCTAGATATTACAGCTAACTAGTTCCTTTGTTGGGGATTTAGAGGAAGAAAGGCTCAGAGACACGCAAGGGCTATAACATAATCTTTCAGCTACTCACGATTCATTCCCTTCTTTTCTCCTAGTCTATAGGGGCTGTTTCCCAACTCATCATTGTCCATATTGGTTTCCATTTTTATACTTGACAGAACTGACCTGTGGGCAGTAAGGAAAATTATGTCAAACACAGAGCACATAGCAAAGCAATCTTGATAGTAAGTAAACTGAAATAAATATAAATATTTTGTTAAAGATAAGAACATCACAAATGCTGAAAGGGATTTCCAAATGTTGAAAGGCAAATGTCAAAATACTTCAATCCGTGGGAGATAGAGAGCTGCTTTTACTAACCAAGGACAGAGTTCTGGAACATAGAGATAAGTCACTAACATGTCATGTTCAAAGATCAGGCTGAAAAATGAGTCTTTGCCTAAAGAGAATTTTGTTGGCAATAATTTTAAATTTCCAATGAGGGTATAATTTTTTTAAAGATTTATTTATTTATTTATATAGAGCTGGGGTACAGGTCAGAGATGTGGAGGGTGAGAGGATTCATCAGAGACAGAGTGGGGAGCAGAACAGGCAGATCAATGAAGTCCACTGCTGCGGAGAGCAGCGGGCGGGTCAGGAGAGGTCTGCCGCACCATGTAGTCACCTCCAGGGCAGGTATCGAACTCGTGCGGAAGCGCGTCAGCTTCTTAGTGCAGTGCTTTTAACCCACTGCGCCACCAGGGAGGGCCCGAGGGTATAATTTTAAGTCTAAACACATCAAATTCAATTTCAGGGAGACAGCGTCTTCTGAATTTCGATAGCATCCAGATAAGAAGTTCACATGCAGTTGTGGTCTCATACAGCTGCACCCTTGTGTTTTCCCCAGCTTCTCTTATTGAAAACTTGCAAAAATTACGACATTCAGGATGCTGCTACAGTCTCCTCTTTGTCAGATTGCTTCGCTGTTATTTGCGCTTACTTCTGCGTGTGCATTTACGCTCATACAGTCAGCGCCATGCTCGAGAGTTCCAACAGTTCCACAGCCGTAAGGGTCTTCACGTCCCTCTCCTCCGAGGCACACGCCATCCCGGCCCCTCTCCCCGGGGTTGCTAGTTTTTGTCAACTTGGCTGAGCCACAGTGCCCAGCTATGTGGTCAAACATTATTCTGGATGTTTCTGCGAGCATATTTTTGGTGGGATTAAAATTAAAATCAGTTTACTTTGAGTAAACGCGTGGTCTTTCATCACATGGGTGGGTTCACCTCATTTGGTTGAGGAGCTCAATAAAATTAAGGAACAGCCTTCGCACTCAAGAAGGAATTCTGCCCGCAAACAGACTTCAAGTCAGCGTTGAGTCTTTGAGGCCTCTGGAAGCCCTCTCTGCAGACCTGAACCGAGAAGCCTTCGCGAAGGTCGGTCTGTTGACGTGCGAGCCTGGCATGTAGATATATGTGCTGTGTCTTAGCACGAGGTGTGTGTGTTTCTTTGACAAATCCTGACTAGTACATTCTGTCAGACACACATCTGTTTTTCATTTCTATAATTTGGTCTTTTCAAGAATATGATACCCGTGGCTTTAGAAAGAGTAGGTGCATTTGGGCATTTGGCTTTTTTGCTCAACATAATTTTCTGAAAATTCATTGAGTCGGATGCATGTTGTCAACCACTTGTACCTTTATTTACAGTGCTAAGTGGTATTCTGTGCTTAGATGCACAGCTGTTCCTCGATCGTTCTCTGGCTGAAGGAATGTGTGTGTTTTTACTATTCCAAGTAGAGCTATTTTTTGTAAATATAAAATTTTATTTCTCTGGGATAGAGGCCCCAAAATTGACTGATTACTTATACGGTTATTAGGTCGTTTAACCACCACGTTAACAACAATAACAATGCTATTTGAAAAGTCTCGTAAGAGACAGATTACCTACTAGAGTGCCCCTTTTCACAGGGTCCCAAAGTCCCAGGGCTTATTGTGACCTGATTTCCATTAAGTTTGTCATTTCCATCGCTCTTTGCAAGGACACCTCTGTGCTGTCAAGATCGTAGTTTACTTTATTGCTTTTTTTCCTCTTGCTCTCTGAAGCTTCCTTTCCAAACTGGCAGTTGCCTGATCTGTGTGGGCCTTTGTTGAGTGGTGTGCTACTTCCTCCGGCCTCCATATTTTCAGATGAAAAAATGTGCCATTCACCCAGACATAACACATCAGTTTCCTCTGACTGCTTTAACACTTGTTTTTAGTTTACAGAAATTTAGTGGTGCTCTGTCTTGCCATGGCCTCTTTGTCTATCCTGTTTAAGGTTTAGGTTTTTCTTCTTGAATCTGTAGCTTTATGTCTTTTGTGAAACTTTCAGCCATGATTTCTTAGAATACTTTTAAAATAATACTCTTGCTTCTTTTTCCTGACCCTGTTCAGAGACTTCATTGATACAAACATTAGATATTTTTATTGCCCACTGACCCCAGAAACGCTGTTGCAGCCGTTACCTTCTGCCGTCTCTCTGTGTCCATCGAACAGAATGAGTCAGAATGAGTCCTGTTTAGTCACAGCTTGGCGACTCACCAGCTTTGTTTCCTGCCATCACTACTACAGAGACTTCACAGGGCCTTAGATTTTGATGACTATATTTTCTTCAGCTCAATACTCTCCTTTTGGCTCTTTTTAATATTTTTAAGAATTGTCACTTGCTTCGACGTCACCTTTGACTACACACTGGGACAGTCTGTGGTGCCTGCCCCTTGGACATTGTCAGACAATTCCAGTGTGACCGCACTTGTGTCTGGCATTAGTTGTTCTCTCATTCAGATTGCGGTTCCTTGTGACATGCTTTGATGCTTGGTCATTAGAGCTTTGCCCTTCCGGGGATTTTACTGGGGAAGCCTTGATCCCCAGTAGATCCAGTTTATGACGCGACCGCCCTGCTTGGGTTTAACGTGTATTTTCTTGCCTGTGTGTGTTCTTTATGTCTAATGAATTCTTTCCCTGAGCATTTGTACAATCACGGTTGCTTCCTTCTGACTTTGCCTAGTTGCCGGGGCTCTCGAGGGGTGGTCTGTGGCTTCGAGCGAGGGCGTCCCAGTGTGGACCCAGCCCTGCGGAGGCCACCCGCCAGGCCTGTTTCAGGGCAGTGAGTGTTGGCAGCTCACCCCTCTGTCTGGGCCTGCCGACACCGAGGCCTCTCCGGCGCTGCGTCCCACGGGCACCCGGTGGGCCTCTGGTGCTGGCGTGTCAGAGACTCTGGCCTGGATTTCCATGGGGTAGGGCCAGGCCTCTGTGCATCCGGGGCGCGGGGCTCTGGTCTGCACAGCTCCCATGTGGCTGGGAGCTTGGAACGTGCTTTGCGGGTGAGGAGGTGGCCGAGCGCCCACCCATGGTGAGCCTGCCCAACCTGGGATCCTGGCTCATGCCTGGGCTGCAGCCCTTTGCGGACTCGTCCCAGTTATGTCTCTAGACCAGCACTGTGGAGACTGAGCTGGTGTGGAGGGAGGCCGTCATCCCTTCAGCAGGACACTGAGCGATCGATTTAGACACAAAGGGCGGCTCCTTACCCGCGGTTTTAGTAATTGTCCAGGGGGTGAGGCACAGCTTCAGTGGTCAGTCTTCCACGGTCTGCGTGCCTGTGTGAGACTCTCATGCTCTCCTGACAAATCATGCAAGACAGGGCCACACGGAAGTCAACGAATGCAAAGGAGACCCGGCAAACAACAGTGACCGCACGCCCTGGGCACGGTGCAGTGTCCTCGAGAGACTGGACACGGCTGGTGCCTTCTAGTCCCAGCCGTCAGCGTTTCCCGTTTATGAGGCAGCAGACCTCCCGGTGGGCACAGGGTACAGATCGTCTGGGGCACTCAGAAGCTAAAGCAGCAGAAAAACATTTTTTAACAAGTGACTGCACTTATCAAACAGCCAAACCTGAGAATGGTCTGTGGCACCGGAAACCATGTACGGTCTTTAGGGCGTGATCAAGATCACTGTGATGTTACTGCAGCAACAGCTTTGCAAGCAACGGAGTCCTGATGTGACGACGGCCCGTCAGAGACAAGCCAGACCTTGCTTCACTGGGGCCGCAGGACGTGTGTGGACGGAAAGGCTTCAAGGGCCAAGCTCGTGCAGGCTTCTTCCGGGCTCGGGACCCTCTCGCACAAGCACCCCCCCTCGGTGAACCCCATCAGTCACCCCACCAGTCACCCCACCAGTCAACGCCCGCTGCTTTTCTTTCCTGGCACTGCCAGGAGATTCACAGGTGGAGGCCGTAGGCCGCCAGTGCCTGAGCTTTCCACATCCCACCGTGCCACCTACTCCCCTCGCCGGCACGCCCACGTACCGAGGGCGAGAAAGAGAAGACCTGACAGACACCCTGACGACCATCACTTCACCATTTTCAGGAACCAGTAGAACCGCTTGTGATTGACCTCCTGAGTGTGCCTGGCCTCACCTAACATTCACAGCGCGCAAGTGTGACCCAGCGTGAAAGGTCTTCTCAGGCAGGCCAGAGGCCACGGCTGGAAGGAGGTGAGTGTGAGCGCACAGTATAGGGAACTGCGGCAGCGCTGGGTCACTGCTCGAACTGGTGGTCCTGTCCTGTGCTTACTTCCCTGCCAGTACAGTAGTTATTTCAAAAATGCACAATCTAGACTTGTTTTTAAGTTTATTATATACTCACATAAATTTATTTCCTTTAAGTTTTGTGTAAGTTACCTATAATAAATAAAGTTTCTCAACGTGTTTTCTGTCCCCGAAAAGCAAGTGGTGATATATTCATTTTAAAATTCCAGTTACATGAAATTAGGTATGCTGTGTGCCATGACTTTAAAAAAAAAAATGAAAAAGCAAAGCAAAGAAAATCACCAAATTAAGACAGAGTTTGGGTTAACATGACTTAGATGTCAGTCAGCTCCAGCACTGCTCACTATGTGAGCACGACTCACTGCGTGTGGCCAGATCCACACGGTTTCTGCAGCTTCCACCCACATTTCACTAGTGATTTCCACCTCTTGTCTCTTTGAACCACACACACCATTTATAAGAGCACAGGATTTGTTAGCCCACATGATCATCCTACTTTACCAGATCGAAACCTGATGGCATATTTGATTTGATTTGCATTCTCTCGTGCACTCTCTGTAACAGATGACTAGAAGCCCAGGGCGGAGATGGATGGTCTGCCCAGCCGCTCTCTCCTCAGATTGCCTTATCACTAGACGGAAGCTTTAATTCGGAGTTTAGTGTCAAATGCTCAGCCTTGTGAAGAAGACTAATGAGATCATTATTTCACTCAATGCTGCCTCATCACTGAGGACTTCTGACAACTTTGTTTTAAAGTAGCGCCATGTTTTAAGATAGTGTCACCCTGCCTCCTGGTGCCCCCAGGCATACTCCCTGCTTTAGTTAACTCCATGGTTGCCTTTGTCATCTGAGTTACGTCCCAGGTCTAGTTTAACAGAGATCTTAGAGCAATAGAAATGTCTCCCCTCATAATTCTGGGAGCTAGAAGTGTGAACTGCAGGTACTTGATCCCCCCTGAAGACCAGAGGAAAAACTTCTCAGTTTCCTCTCCTTAGCTGGTGGTGGGTGCTGGTGCTCACTGGTTTGCGCGCAAACAGTCTAGTCTCGCTTCCTGCCCACGTCCTCTCTGTCTCTGTGTGTCCTCTCTTCTTATAAGGATACACCTCACTGGAATTAGGTAACCGAACTCTTATGACTTGGTTTTTATTCAGTTACACCTGCCAAGAGCCTATGTTCAAATAAGAACACAGCCCAAGGTTCTGGTTAGATGTTATGGCGGGGGTGGGGGTGGGCAGTAATATCCAAACCACCCAATACACTGAGTATCTTCTCTCGACTGACAATTTCATCACCCCAGAATACATTCCCGAGGACAGGATTTTTTTTTTCCATTTCTTTGTTCATGGATGTGTCCCCAGTCCCTACAAAAATGTATATTCAACAAATGGTTGCTGTGTTGATAAAACACTGAGTTCAGCTAGGACCAGGGGCCGTCTCCCCAGTTCACTCATTGCAGGTAGCAGCTCTGTCCCCGATGGGCATGAGCTAGATGTGTGACCTTTTTGACTTGTGGATGTGTCACCAGGCAGGCGGAACATCCTAGAACAGAAGACTGGCTTCCTCCAGAGCAGATTGGGAGCCGGGGAGACAGGGAATGGGAGAGAGAGAAACTGCAGGACCTTGGGAGTGGCATTCCATCTGTTCTGTCATTTCTGTTAACCAGACAGACCGATGCAGGACTGAGCTGAGATGGGAACACCCAGTGTGCAGACCATGGAGGTGGGGGACTTGGTGGATTTCTTGGCGACCACAAACATTATCTCCATGTTGGGCAAGACAAATATTGGCAGTTAAATAAGGAATTTCCTCGGACATTCCCAGAATGCCTCTACTGAGAAGCAGTAATATCTCTTTATTTTCAGAGACAAGTTGTTGAAAAGGAATTTCTTAGAACCTAGTGGAAATGCAAGAAAATTTTATGCGAATTAGTCAGCAGATCCTTATTTAAAGGTGAGTCAGCCAGCTTGAGCTTTTCACGTCAAGGTGGATCAGAGTTTTGGTAAAGGTGATTCATTGTAACCACACAGTGTCTAAGTGCATACACAGATCACTGAAATTTCAGTAGAACCCCGCGTCCGTGAAGCACCGCAAGTTCTACTCCTAGACAGTGACGTGTGTCTTTCACATTGTGCTTTGCCGAGCCGCACTGGTGTGGGACCATCTATCCCACCTACTGTAACAAAGCTGTAATTATTAAGTCAATAAGTCCTTAGCCCGCTCAAATTCTACTTACAAGTGTCTTTATCATTGCATTGTCTACAGACATCAAATTATTCTTCATTTTTAAAATAAACAAAAGACCAAAGATTAAATTTGTTCCCTCTGTCAGATGATAAAGCAAAAAAAAAAAAAAACTTTAGATTTATTGTACAAGTAGCATAATTGTATTCCTTATTGTAAGTACATTTACTTGTCAGAATGCCAGAGAACACAATCAATTTTTCATCAATTCACTTATTTGCTCATTTAGTCATGATTGAATGAATTTATTGAACATAATAACCACATCTTAAAATAATGTTAGCTACTGACTAGATTACAGAGATGAATTCTACATGGATCCTGTCCTCAAAAGGTCTGTGCTCTTATAAAGAATGCCCATAGTTAGCAGTGACTACAGAAGAATTCATTATGTATCTATTTTTATTAAATAGGATGTAAATGAAAACCATTCCTAAATACTATAGGACGCCGACATTCAAATCAGGCGTACAACTGGCATTTGCTTAGAGCTTAAAATATTTGAGTATTTGGAAAGAAGATACCAGTGATCATTAATATTGGATTCATAGGCTGATTGAATTAAATTCTGTCCAGTTCTCAGCACATGGTCTTTGTGGCATTAGATGATTTTAAATCGTTACACCGAGCAATGCATGCAATCTTAAGGCGTGATAATGCAGTGGCTTTCTAGAACCAACAGGTACTGGATCAGAAAAACTAGTTGCAAAATTTTTAGAACCTTTTCAAATCTGTTTTTGTAGTTTGAAATCAATAGTAGTGGAGGAATTTGAGTCCTGGAAATTGACAAAAGCTACAAATCAAGGATTTAAAAATTTCCCTACAATTAACTAGCAGACTGGACAGTTACCAGGTACCTCTGCAGCAGTACGTCTAGTCTTAGATTTGTGACCATATAAGATATGGCCACCCACTAGCACACACAGAGCCAAGTCACTCTCTAATCAGGATGGTCAGGAGTACTGGCCAGTCAAAAGCATAATAGTCTCCAGTTGAGGAAAACAAGGCATTGCAGCATCATCCAGAGTTTATATCTGGTGTATATTATATGCTAGAAGTTTAAGCTGGGTTTTTTAAAAATGAGAATTTTCATGAAAAGTGCCTCTATCATTTTCAAGGCGAATAAACACTCTATCCACTATCCACTTCATGCTCACAAGTTGTTGTTTTTTTAAATACAAAGCCGTAGACAAATGCAGTGATGACTTTTTGTGTAGCTAGCTTTACTACTTATCTTTAGGTAGAGAATGTGAATTAATCTTACTGGCTCAAAATACTAGAGAACAAGATACTACTGTCATAAAGCATGTAGCTTTATTAGCATTTTATTAAAACAAGATATTACCAGAACCCTGACTGAACCTGTATGCCTTATAAGCAGGCAGTTATAAAATGTAAGTTTATGAATCTAAATTTATTCAGAACTACTTCATATATTTATTTCTTGATCGTCAGTGTCACTGTATTTGGTCTATACTTTGAAAATAAACAAGAGAAAGGAAGCTTTTGCCAAAAAGAACACAGTGTGATTTTAAGCTTTTGATTATTAATATACATGGGTCAGAAAACTTCACGGTTTCCGGAGTAAAAATAATCTTGGCAGGCTCCGCAGAGTATCTATAAGAAGACACGCATGTGACACTGCATTTGCACTGCGAAATGCCCCTCCTGTGCACAGGGGCTGAATTAGGATGACTGGGGAGGTGCAGCTTTCTGATTCGCTTGCTTTCATGTACTTTGAGATTTACTATACTGATTTTTGCATCTTATGTTTTTATATATATATGTGTGTGTGTATATATGTATATATGTACATATAATTCTTATATATACATAAGAATATATCAATATAAGAATATGTAAGTATAATTCTTATATATATGTATATATATAAGCATATGTATATATATGAAGTTTTATTTGTGATAAATACTCAGCCCAATAAGCTGTTTAACAAAAGTATCCTCCCAAGTCTGACTTGAGGGAAATGGATGACTCCAGACAAAACAGCTAGCTAGGAAATTAAGATAGTAAAAGCCTGCCCGATTTCTTATTTCTGAGTAATGTAGAATTTAATTTCCTATGAAATAGAGTAAATATAAAATGCAGAGTGGCATGCAGAACCTAGTTAGCATTTACAGATGGCTTTTCCAAGGTCTTTTCCGCAGTTGTCACTGTGCTGCGGCTATCGGTAGCTCCCAAGGATGGTCCATTACGAGTGGTGCAGCGGGCACCCCCGGGGGCGCCGCGGGTCAGGGCGCAGCACTGGGCTGCCGCAGCCGTCCGGTGCGAGTTCCATCCCTGCCCGGAGGTGACCACAGGGCGCGGCAGACCTCCCCTGACCACCCACTGCTCCCCTCAGCAGTGTGCTTTGTCCGTGTGCCTGTTCTGCACCCCGCTCTGTCTCTGGTGAAGGCCTCTCACCGCTCCTGAACCTCTGGCTTGAACCCCAGTTCTGTATGAAAAAATAAATAAATCTTAAAAAAATACATAAACAGTGCAGAGAAGCGAGCGCAGCAAATAACAGTGTTGGCATGCGGACGCACTGCGGTTTCCTTGCGAAGATCGTTTTATTTCGCCATAACTAGCAAACCTACCACATTGCATTAAAATAATGTTTCGATAGGTTGTCACATACTAGAATTTAGGTCTTTTAAAATAAAAGTGCTGTAAAATTCGTTTTTTTCCCTAATCTCTTGTTGCCCTGATATTTGTTATTTGATGAAATGCAGAAACAGCTAATAGAATGTGGAACTTACAGATTCTCACAATTTTGAACCTGCATTTATATGTAAAATTAGCTTACTAAAGTTACTCACCTTGCCTGAAAGACTTGTGTGAGGCAAGTCCCGTTCCTTTCTCAGCAGCAAAGTAAGGCCCATGGGTGGGAAGGATCTTGTATTGCCCTGCGAACTTCAGCAACCCAGCACTGCCCATCACTGGCAGTGCCCATCACTGGCAGTGCCCACTGAGTCCTCAGGATCCCGGGGCATTTGCTGTGGGAGCACAGGAAAATGAGAGGATGAAAGGGGAAAATATAAAATAAACTCACTGGTCTTACTCACTTTTAAATTACTCTGACTCCATTTAGCTCCACCTGAAACTGTCTGATGAATTTCCGTCAAACAGGGGACTGCAGAGAAGCCCACGTAGCTGTCAGGTCACGCTCATGCTTGTCTGTTCTCTACATTTCCATCCACGAGGCAGGTCTTAGCTGGGTGCATGCCACTGGTGCCTATAGACTTGGAAAGCAGAAGAAATGATTAAGGGATGACTTTTATCGAGCAGAATGAGGTCATAAACAAGAAAATGAGTTCCAGGCATCTTTAGTGATTTCTTGTCTTATTAGCTTCTATTCTGAGGTAATAACTGTACTCACACACACACAAAAAAATCCATGTAAATAAATTTTACTGAACAATGAATAGAATTACCGGAGCCATCAGAGTTAACATAATGCTTCTAGCTTGCAATTTATGCCATTATATTTCAATATAATCTTATTACTATTTACTTTCTTTCACTGAAATAAAAATCTGCAGGTGTTCTCTGTGACCTTTTTTCCAGTATGCTGATCAGCTTACATCTGATTTGTACATTTGATAACTATGTAAATAATGTTTCACTTTGAGTTCCTGCTGTGACCTTAGCTCTGCTTGATGAAGTGGTGAGTGTAGGAAGACTCCACGGTGCTTCTGAAAAGGACATTAACCTCCTCTGAGGCACCACCCACATGCGTGGGCCCAAATTCAGACAGAGGAGGTTTCCAATTTAGACAATTGCGCCATGTGCACAAATCACTGCAAATCAGACGACTCGCTACTTAGGCTGTAAAGATACCTAAACTAGTGGCTAGCATACAAGAATTACAAAATATTGCTTACATCTGTTAGAATCATCTAACATGATGCATCAAATGCTGATTGATGATCTTAAAGTAAAGCAAAGCAAGGGTAAATATTTCTTAAGTATGGTCACAGAGTTGTTAGTGACAAAACCGGATTGGAAACTAAGCAACTTATTACCAAAAACTTTTAAATACAGAAGATGAAGAAAGAAGTGGGTAGAATATATAATCCTTTTATCACTGGTTTCTTACAATTTGAAGTTCCTTGAACATACAGATGGTAGTCTGGACCTGGATACATGAAGCAATGCTAATGCTCCAGTAACAAAGTACATGAATAACTGTTCAAGTTAAAGCTAGAATTTGTAGATTGAGGAGATTGTGGCAGAGAGCATCAAAAATAGAAGTCTTTAAAGACGTTGATTTCTCTGTGATGACGAAATTAGGCAACAATATGTTAGTCATAACCATAAAATTTTTCAAACTCTTAAAAATTAATAAGTTTGGAAAATTTATTTTTATTTTAATTAAAAAATAATTTTTGTTAAGGTAACATTGGTTTATAGCATTCCATATGGTGCAGAAATCAGAATTCCATATCTCCCGTTACATGTGACTGGACCATAACTACCAGCAAGTTCCCTGTAGTCCTTCATAGAAAAACATCTAGTTAAAGACATGTTTAATAATATACCATTTAGATCCATATCTTAAATGTTAATTTTCAAATAAGAATATTAAGATAAATGGGTAAAATTGCTTGAAAATAGATAATGGCCAAGAAAATGGAATAATTCCTGGGAAACATCATCTAGGACTCTCACATGGTGTTCCAGTCACAGGTGTGCTAAGTGCACAGTGATTGGGATACTGCAGTGCCAGGAATAGCAAACGTCCCTGTGGGAAGGGTCCTGCTCTAAAGTCGCTGTGGTATCATAGATGAAAAGCCCCAGAACATTTGATAGAAATTTTCTAAACAGAAAAATACACGCACATATAACACACAAGTGTATGTATGCACAGATGCATGTGTTATGGGTACATGTTACTCGCTGTGCACCATGCCTCTTACATGTGTGCACACACATATATGCACACACATACACATTTACATGCATCCGCACTAGAAAGATAAGGGACATGAGGGTGTGCTGCTTTTTCTGTTTATCATTCCAAAGGTCTATGTACGTTTGGTAAATCTTAGACCAGACAGCTTCCTCTGTTGACAGATGGAATCAGACAGCTGAAGAGCCTAGACTATTTAGTTTTTTTCCAGGGAGTTATCATGTAACTAGACGTGCATGTGTATTAATACTGGTTGGAATTGCCCCTGAGTGAACATTGTCTGGACTGCAAGAAACAGCTGGTAAGTATCTGAAATAATGAAATAAAACTGCACCGCTCTTAACTCTTCACACGGATAGTGCAAAGTGTTTCCTTTCTGCTGTGTGCAGGATTTCTTCAACAGACACCCCCGGAGGCATTTATTGAAATATTTCAGGATAATCTTGAGCGCACTTGAATAAGATACTTCCTTTAAGGAAACTTTATATCATTTTAGAAGATGACCATAGAAAAAGATAAGTTGTAGCACAATAGGCCAAGTGCTATAAAAAGATAACATATATTTACAGGTCTCAGATATTAACATAGCTGACGAAATAGTTAAAAATATGCTTTACAAAGTTAGTTTTGAGCAAGACTTTAAAAGAATTAATGGGTTGTTTTCCAAGTTTAGGAAAAATCACATATACAAATAGTTATACTAATAAAAGAAATGACTAGCAGAAGTTTGAGAGGTTTGGAAAAACTAAAGTCAAAAATAAGAAACCTGATTGGAGAGAGAGAGCAGAGCAGATTACCCTGAATCTTAAATGCCCACTGAATTACCCGGCAGCTTCAGAGCAAGCTCGTCCCACATCCGAGTATCTGAATCCTGCATCCAACTTCTGACTGCCTGAGGTTTATGGAAATAGCTCGCTGCAATCCTCCTTTCAGCCCCAGAGCTCAGTGTCTGCCGACCCATGCGCAGTGCAGTACTTTAAGTGGGCGGTTACCAAACTGCCCATTTAGAACATCAGAAGAAAGGGAGATGAAGAGGAGTGAAAACAGCTTTAGTGAAGTAGGCGGGTGACCCCCCCCCAGAGCGCCCAGGGACTGTCGCTGGGCCCAGTAGATTCCTCTGCATGTACCTTAGTGTCTTTCTCGGGACAGATTGTGTATCGACCCCATGTTGCTCTCCAGTTCCATAAGACAGAACAACTGCACCTCGCCGTGGGTTTAGAAGCAGTTCGTCCAGCCGCTCTCATTCCCCGAGTGCAGAGGTGAGCCCGTTGCCAAACGCCGCAGAACTTGCAGTCAGTCAGAATTTAGGATCAGACCGTGTTTCCCATTAGAAGAAAAAGCCACCTGGCCACTGAGAACACTCACCAGGACGCTCATCCTGGTGGGGTAGCGGAGTTCCGAGCAGCTCTCTGAGCTCCACCAGAGATTCCAAAGTCACTTTCAGCCCACTCGCCACCTCCCAGCTCGTACCCTGATCCTCCACACTCAGTTTCATCTGGGGAATCGTCACGCCGTAGGTGGAATAAGAACAAGAGGGCAGCTAGCGAAGAGTGAGCATCTGCACCCCGTCTTCCCTGGGATTAGATACGGGGTCTGCATCTAACAACCGACTCTTCTGACCCTTCTTGGGGAGATCCACATATGTTGTCTCTGTTTTTGAGCAGTTTACCTGCAAAAGCTGCCTCCCTTAAAGTCTGAAGGGCAAGACTATGCCTCCTTTGATCTCTTGACTACCCCTTATTTATCCACAAGTCTCATTGTGCCCTCATGACTGAAGTTACAAAGGACATTGAAGATACTCCATACAATAGTAGATACTGGCAGCATTGACTAATCCACTGTACAGGAACATTCTTCTAACTAGATGAATGTATAATGCCTGGAAAGGGAATAAATCTCAATCTTCTGATACTTTCTTGGTTGAATAAATACAGGTGTCTTGGTTGTTTATTTCCCTCCACCCTGCTGAGACCTAATATAGGACATTAAGGAGAAGTTAAGGAAGGCCTCTTATTTTATAATGAAGCACTGTGTTGGTTAATCTGGAAAAGGAAGACTTATTGGCCATGTTCATAAAATAGGCGTGTGGATAAAAACCGAATTCAAATGCAGCATTCAGTGGAAACTACAGGCGGCCCCATAGGAAGTCTTCTTTTGAGCAAGGCATTTCAGGGAAATTAATAGATGAGATTTCTAGGAACTCTGCCAGCAGTTATAGCTACAGAAAGCTAATATACTGGTATAAAAATACAGTCAGACCTGAGAGAAGATCCGGAAGGAGAATTTTCAGGATGTGACAAATAGATACAGATAATGAAAGAAAAAAATAAAACAACTATTTGGGAAAGAATGGATAGAGAGACATGAGAAGGAAAAACCTGTACCTAGGAGAGAATGAATAAAGATTATGGTGTTCTGTGAACATCGTAAATAGGTTAGATGACTTCCCGGAGACCACGGCACCGTAGTCACTGGTATCCTCAGGGGCTCCACAGCTCTGTTTCCCAAGCAAATCCAGAATGCAGTTGATACACCAGGTCCTGACAACATAGACAAGATGTCACTTATTTCTCCGCTGACAAGGGCATCCCCTAGGAATGGGAGCGGTGTGGGTGACGCAGCCTTTTGCTGACAAACAGACCCTGCTTCTCTGGAAGTGCTGTGAGAATTAGAGGACTTGAATCTTAAGAGTTTACCTGCTGACACTTTATTTGTAAACGTTTCTACTTTCCTTTCCATTTTATAGTCCCAATTCTTTATTTTTACTTTTATTGTCTTTTCTTCTAATTTCAAATTAAAAAGGAAAAAGTCAAGACTCCCTGGCGGCCCAAAAGTTAAGTCTCAGTGCTACGAGGCTGTCCACAGCCGCAGCAGCCCCAGTCCCACCCCCCGCCAGGGAGGGACCCCAGGGTGCAGCAGCCCCCTCCTGGCTCCCCGCTGCTCCTCTCAGCAGTGGGTTTCAGTGGCTCCTCCTGTTCTGCTCCCCACTTTGTCTCTAGTGAGTCTTCTCACCCTCCGCAACTCTGGCCTGTACCCCGTTCTTCTGTGCATAAATAAGTAAGTTTTAAAAAGTCATGGCTAAAGCCCATGCAAAGAGCTAACCTACTATGCTTTTTTTTCTAGGTTTATTCTTTCATATCTTATTCTAAATTTCTGAGTCCATGATAATTTGAATTCTGTGCATGTGTAAGCTAGACATCCAGATCCATTCTTTTGTTTGTGATTATCCAGATTTCCAATATCTATTCTTTTCCTACCTTATATTCCTTACTGGTTCCTCATAGATTTATCATTAATTGACATTATGTTCATGAGTTTATTTCTGAGATCTATATTCTAGTCCATTGATGAATGTGTCTGCTTTATGTAATATTGTTTTGATTATTGCAGTTTTATTATATAGTTTGAAATCAGTAATGCGATGCATCAAGCTTCATTCTTCTTCCTCAAGATTAGTTTTACTTTACACAGTCTTTATGGTTCCATAGCAGTTTAGAATTTTCCCTACTTTGATTAAAAATGCTACCAGAGTTTTGAAAGATACTGCATTGACTCTAGAGCAGTTGGGTAGTATGGATATTTTAATCTCATTAATTCTTCCAGCCTGTGAACATGGAATATCTTTCTGTTTGTTTATGTCTTTAGTCTTTTCAATCAATACCATATGCTTTTCAGTATACACATCATTTACCTTCTTCATTAGCTATAATGCTATGTCAATTTAAATGAGATTATTTTGTTGATTTATCTTTTTGATAGCTTATTATTAATGTACAGAGATCTGTGCATTGATTTTGTATCCTGTATAGTGAATTCAGAGGCTAGTTCTTAGTGTTTTGATGAAGTATTTAGTCTCTTCTAAATCTAAGATTAAAACAGAGATAATTTTATCTCTTCCTGAGATTAGGTCCCAGGAGCCACAGAAAAAGGCCAGACCTTTCTTTGGGTAAGGGGCCATGATATATATGTATATTGCTTGTTTTTAGCATTTATTACATAAAATTTTTGTTTGGGTGTGTTATGATGGTAGACTCAGTAAGTTGACAATAAAACATAGTTATTTTCTTTTGCATACTAAAAGGTTGATTGATGGAACCTATATTTGGAGCATTTCAGAACACATTCTTTTAACTCAAGACTTTCTCACAATGTCAAAGACAAATTAAAGGTTGATAATATGAGTCAATTAGTTAAAATTTTAGTAGACATAGGACAGTGAGCCTCAAATAAAGAGTAATAGAGGGAATCTTTGAGTGTAACAGAGGCAAACTGATTTTCTTTCACATTCTACAAAAAAATACAGCAAACTATTTCACACGTTGCATATTTCATGTAATTGACTTATCACATTGTGTAAGTTTAAGGTTCACGATATGTTGATTGGATAAGCTTTTATACATTGCAGTGTAATTACCACATACATTTAAACAACACCTCTACCTCATCACATAATTATTATTTCTTTTGTGTAGTAAGAACATTTAATATCTAGTCCCTCAGCAGCCCTGTAATAGATAATCCAGCACCATTAACCACACTCCTCCTGCTGGGCCTCCATCCCCAGGACCCGTTCATCTGTCATTTGCAAGTGTCCACTCTTAACATCTCCCCAAGCCGCCCAACCCTATCATTATGGCACCAAATTGAAAATTGGAAGTTCAGATTTTTATCAAAATCTATGAGCATAAGCTTTAACATGAACAAAGAAACAAACATAAAATAGACATTCGGGATTCAGGTCAAACTATTTAGTCTTATGACCTTCGTTTATAAAATCCTTGTTTAATGAGCCTTTGCTGTGCACTTTGGATTTGTCAGCTTTAAATTCAGACGTCTGTTATCTGATGTGACTGTTATATTAACATGCATCCTATTTCACAGACTCTGTAAGACACTTGTTTTTATTCACAGTTTAATTTAGTAGTGAGAACACTTAGACCTAATGAGGTGAAACAGATTTCATAAGGTTGTACAAATAGATAATGTGGAACTGAACTGAATTTCTTAGTATTGCAGACAAAATATTGATGTATGATGTTTTAAACTATCGTTGCGAGTGTTCTCATGTGTAGAATATTAAAGAATATATGTCAATTTATTGTTGTGTAGTGCTAGGAGTAAAAATAATGTCAGATGTAATATAGAAATTTGAAACAGTATTTCTGCTCTGAAATGATCCTAAGGTGAAGAAGCCAAAGTAAGTGAACCAAGGAGACTCCTGTAGAGCCCCATGCCACATGAAGACAGAGAAAGAGAAACATCCAGCTGTCCGCGGGGTGTGTCTCAGTTATCCCAGCTGCAGACGGCCTCTTACTGCAAAGTAGAACCCAACCCAAATCTCCTTCTTTACTTGACCCCCAGAGCCCCCAGAGACAATATAACTATTGTTGTTTTACGATATCAAGTTTGATAGTTATTTGTTACAATGCGATGGCTAGGCTGCCCTGACTGCCGGGAAATGCTGTGACTCACCATCTACTTCTAATAGTGCACTGAGATCTTTTATTGTGTCATTTGTCCATCACCGCTAGCTGCAGGATCTGGGGCTCTCAAGGTGAATGGCAAGAAACAACAGAATGTTAAATCTAACTTAAGTAGACCTAGGAAAATTCGAGTGTAGATTCATGAAAATCTTCTAGGCTGTTATTATAAATAAAGCTAAATCGATTTGATCACTTATAAGGGCATAAGGGTCTTTTTTTTAAGTGAGTTTTTCATAGGCAGCATAGATGTAAGAGTAACTGGTTATCACCAGAGGCTTTCTTAGGAATGGTGTAGGTATTAAATTTTAGCTTTTACTGATGAGATAAGAGAAATTCATGTGCCTGAACCGCACTGTACAGTCACACACTGTAAGCGCCAGTTGCACATGAACAGGTCACAGAGACATCACAGATGTGCAACTGCACTCATCTGTCCAATATCACGCTGGGTTTGATGCTGAAGAAGTTACTTTTGTAGCTGATTTTTAGAGAACTGTGTTCCATCGTTGGAAACAAAAATTAGATTTTGTACTAGAACAAGTGTCTAGTGAAACATCTACAGAAAAATCTCCTGAAGCTTTTTCAGAAGGAGAAAATGTAGCATGCGAGCAAACCCTTAAAACTTCCTTTTTCAGTCACTTAATGCCGCGCACGCCGCGCACGTCAGATACACACACAGCTTCAAACACCACTTGTGTCAGGAGGGAGCCTTCATGATCGAGTATATGAATTAGGCATTTATTTCAGTTTGTTTTCCACTATTTTCTGCTCCCACTTAGGTCACAGAAGAGCATCATTGTATATTGAAAGCTCTAAAAATCAAAGGGAGCAAAAATATGCAGAAACACCAGCTCTGGTATAGGAGAGCTGGGAAACTGAGTCTCCCCAAGCAAACTAGTGGGGAGCATCATCTCCTGACAGCCACATGTTACCAGGTTTCATTCTGGTTCCAGCACTAAATGTAAGTGTTTACCACCAGTGACTGAATCCGCACTTCCTCAAGAGACAATCTGGGACGGACACCAGCACGACTCCAGCCCTGAGCAGCTTGGCATCTGTCTCAGGATAGTTATTTATTGAAGTAAGGCCGTTTTTTCCTTAAGAAATGTTCTGATTCCTACATTTTGTCATTGACTTTTTTTTACCTTAGATAATCAATTTTTATGCTATTTAGTAAAAGAAGAAACAAATTAGCCTTAATTTGCCAACTTTTCACAGTGACTAAAATTTACAAATAAGGCTATAGAATTTCAAATATTTCACATTATCTAGAAACGTTCCTTATCGTGCTTTATTATTCTTTATTTTAGAAGAGCCACTCACTCCTTTTTAGACAAACACTCATTTTTTAGAAAGAACAGATTAAATATGTGTTTGACCTAACATAAAAAGAAAAACCACCGTTTATCAAATACTTAGTGTATGTGAAATACTGTGTAAAACGCCTTACAGCGATCACGCATTTGATTTTGACAATTCTTTTAAGATATATACGTTTATTGCTCTCTTTGACATTTGCATTTGTCCTCCATTTAGAAAACTCTGCTTCTCACAGAGAAGGAACATTCTGCCTGATATGGGCCTGATTCATTGCCCAACTAGCATAGTTCAGACCTCTCTTGTCGGCTTTCACACCTGTGATCGTAACCACTAAACTACAGATTGATCACACAGCTTAGGCTTGGCTGACTGACTGAAAAATCTGGGCTAGCTGGACAACTCTTAGGCAGCAAAGCACTTTCTTGAATTTATTTGAACTCTACTTACTAGTAGCGAGTTTGACACAAATACTTATTTGATAAATGAAACCATATCTGCATGTCTTGAAGAAATGTCTCAAGCATGTCAGACCATATAATTAAACAATGGCATTGTGAAATGTATTGCTTTCCTCTTATAGCTGGAAAAGTCATAAAGAAAATAGAACTTTTAGGCCCTCCCTGGTGGCGCAGCGGGTTAAAGCACAGCACTGTGAAGCTGAAGCCACTTCAGCGTGAGTTCGATCCCCGCCTGCCCCGAGGGGACCCCAGGGCGCGGCAGACCTCTCCTGACCCGCCCGCCGCTCCCCTCAGCAGTGTACTTCGTCGATCTGCCTGTTCTGCTCCCCGCTCTGTCTCTGGTGAAGCCTCTCACCCTCCACATCTCTGGCCTGTACCCCAGTTCTGTGTGCACAAATAAATAAATCTTTAAAAAAGAAAAAATAGAAAATGGAGCTTTTAAAATTTTTGTTTTACTGTACCTTAATTTTTTTACTCAGGACTATACACTATGTAAATTAACCCTTTGTAAACTACAGGAAGCACAAATACCTCCTCTTCAGAAGAGTGAGAAACAGACTCCCAAGAGTTTGCGCTGATCCTGCCGGGGCTCAGCCTCAGCTCTGCCACGCCATCTCCAGCCACTGCCGCCTGAGTTCGACCCCAGACCAGGGGGTGACCCACCACAGCAGACCCCTCCTGTCTCCCCACTGTTCCCCCTGCTCCCCCTCGTCTGGTGAGTCTTCTGACACCCCCTCCCACTTCTGGCCTGTACCCCAGCTCTTATATAAATAAACAAAAATAAATCTTTTTTACAAACGCATCCCACCCAGCATGCTTTCCTGTTCACTGTGAAATATCATAAAAGCACTTAAAAGGATGATACAAATTTTGAGTTCCAGGCTTCGTATCTGTCACCAAATGTCTATAATCAAATAGGGAGCTGTAAAAAGGAGACAATGACTAACAGTTACAAGCAATCTGCTGATCTCTAGCTCAAAGCCGGACTCATACTTTTACAGATTCCTCTTCCTTCTCCCCTTTTTTCTTTTTGTTTAAAGATACCAGAGTGCCGTCTCTGCCGCCCACACCGACAGCTGGCCCGGCCGCCTGGGGAAACACGGCTTACCCCTTCCAGTCACAGGAGGCCGTGCTGGCGTGGGCTTCTCTCCCCACACTGCACTTTCTCCTGTGTTTTGCAGAGAGCTCAGCGCAAAGTAGCTGCTCCGCTCCGTCCATGCTAGCAGAAGGGGAGAATGCGTTCAGTTTATTGAAACGCAGCCCTAAGATCCCACAAGCTGGTAGAGCTCTACAGCGTTGTTCAGGATCGTCACCGAGACAGACGGGCGTGTGTTCTCGTGGCGAGCTTAGCCCTCCCTGCTCCATGAAGGCTTCGGCCCTCCTCTGGGTACATCGACGCACCTCTAGCCGTGAGAGGCGGACACCGGTAACTGCTGTTCTCAGGTGTTTGCAGGGTGCGCTGCTGCCCGGGCCTGCGGCTGCCGCTTGAAGCCGTTGGAGCGACGGCCGTGAAGGAGCGCGGCCTGCTCGGTGGTCTCTGTCTGGGCTTTGCATCCGCCCCGCTGCCTTAAAGCGCCTGGCGGGCCCTCCCTCGGTACTGCTCTGTCAGCTGTGCAGCAGTAGAAATCTCCAGGCGACAAATCCGCTAGATGTCTAAAAACCAAACGAAGCAATGCTCCGGAGTTGATGAAATGACATTTTTCTTCCAAACGGAGCACACGGTCTGACTTCTCCTCATTCACCACGGACAGCATGAGCTCGGCTGTGTAAAATGGTGCAAGAAGTTGAGAAATAATCTTTCTTGGTTCTGGCCATCAAAGTATAATCAACCAAGCTCACTTTATTTAATACTGCTTGAAAGTTTGTGGAGCCAACTTTCAGTTGTAAAATTTGACCACTGTAACATAAAAATCTACATGTAGCTTTGGAAATACCGACCTTTTTTTTTTTTTTCTTTTGAAACAAGTATAGCAGTGATTCTATAATTAAACTCTAAATAGGACAATTTAAGTGACCTCTTTTTTGATGTCCTAGAAGCATGTGAGTTTTGAACATGGTTTTCCAATTCCAATTGCTTCAGAGGAAAAACTTCAAGTAGTGTAGCTGAGCTTCCTTACTCAAGGTCAAACAATTCTCAGTCCCCTCCGTCCAGAAAGAGGAATATTTGCAAGAATATTTATAGTCATTTCCCCCTACCATATTCATATTCTAATTATAGGTGATCAGATTTCTCTTCCATACAACCTTTTACTGGGTTGTAGTTATTAAAAAAAAAAAAGTACTCAAAATGTATTCATTTAGAAAATTAAATATATTTAGACTTAAATATAGTGAATATACTGACAAATAAATTACTAATGAGTCAAATTGGATCGTTTTCCATTTCAGTCCATCTTTTTCTATTTTTTAAAGATGCATTTATCTATGCATACAAGAACTGGGCTACAGGCCAGAGATGTCAGGGGGTAAGAAGACTCGGAGAGACAGAGTGGGGGGCAGAGCAGGCCGATCCGCTGAAACCCACTGCTGAGGGGGCAGCGGGAAGACAGGAGGGGGCTGCCGCGCCCTGGGGCCCCTCCCTGGCCGGGGGTGGACTCCTGGCTGGTGATGGCGCATTGCGCTGAGTCTTAACCCTGCTCCATCGGGGAGTGCCCTTTGTGCAACAGCTGTCTGCCTGAAATAGACTAATTTCTCTCTTTGTGGACTGCAAAATTGCTTGATTTTTTTTAATTCAACTAAATATTAACTTCTGTAAATTTGCATTGACCTACCTGAAAATGCAGAGGCCGCATGTGCTCCAGTCTACCGTGACAAGTTAATTACTGGTAAAAATATAATTCAACTAACATTTTTTTCTTTTTATCTGTAATTAAATTAGTACTAGTCAAGGTACTATCATATGGTTCAGAATGTTTATACTGCTGATAATAGCATCTAGATATTAGTAGTAATTGCAGATTTAAAATGTGACTATATGATTTAAGCACCCTAAAATTGATGGGTGTCAGGAGGAAGAATTATTGGACATTTCAATAATTTGAAAAGAAACACTGTTTTTAACAGAACAATGTTTAATGCACAGAAGGGGAGCCAATCAGCATCAGAAATATTCTGTTAGCTGCATAAGATCAGAATTCTCACTGATAAATAAAAAGTCAGCTTTTATAGGAATGTATATAAATATTTACAGACACACAAATCCATACATAAAGATATCTTTAGAATGACTAATAATACACAAAGTATCTATAATACCCAAACATCATCAAAAAACGGAACCATCTTTTCTCAGCATTTCCTAAAATTTTTGATTTAAATAAACCACCATGGACATTTTACTTAACATGAGTAGCAGTAGCAGTAACTAAAATGGATTACGTGGCTACTACTAGTTATGGACCTAATACCCTGGTTTGTCTTCAGGTCGCATAAATCTTGCGCCTTTTACTAGCTCATGGGCATTGAGTGCCACCAGTCAGTCACCCGAACGCTGCGTCACACGCCGCTGTGCGCCAGAGAACACTTCGTTATTTCAGCAAACCGCTCCCAACTCACCGCCTGAAAGTCAGCTGCATGAGTTCACTGTGGCTGGGCCCTGGGCAGGTCAGGGGGCCGCCCCGCGGATGCATCCCCTGGCCTCACTGGAGCCAGGCAGCCGCTGGCCGGACTCTGTCCAGCGGCCGCCTCCCTCAGGCTGCTGGTTAGTGCTGCGGGTGCCTCTGGCTGGCACCCCGGTTGACAGGCGTGACTGAGGCGTGCCCCTCCAGCATGCCCGTCCGCGCTTCTCCGTGAGGGGACTGCTGCAATGCCAGGGCCGGCGAGGGCTCGCCCACTCGCCTCGTGTCAGTTAGCCGGTTGGTCTGAGCAGGTCCCGGACAGCTTAGGAGTTTGCACTTCGAGAAAGGTCTGTTCAAAACCTTGAGCCATTATTTTAGCTTTGTTAGTTTGTACTAAGACAAAAAAAACATTTTTGCAAGACTTTTATTCTGTATTTGTAGATTGCATGGCTGTATGGTTTTATCTCTCATTCTCTGTGTGGGGCCCAACAGCGGTTGACTCCCCTATGTTGAACTACCGCAAGTCGCAGACACAAATCTCACCTGGTCGTGTGCACGCCCTCTTTGTTATTGGCGCACCTGTTTGCTAGTGTTCTCCTTTGAGGATTCCTGGCGTCCGTGCATGGGTGATACTGGTCTGTAGTTTTCTTGTCTTGTAGTGTCCGCGGTTTGGGGTCAGGCTAACGCTGACCTTGTACAATGAAGTAGGAGTCATTGCTTCCTCTCCTGTTTTTCCAGAAGGGTGAGAAGATTGTCATTCACTTTTCTTTAAATATTTAATAGAAATCAACAGTGGATTGGTTTCTGGTGCAGGAATGGTCTTCATTGAGAAATGTGTGATGAAGCACTCAAAATAACTAATCATCAGGTGATACAAATAAAAGTTATAATAGGATAGATCTCCATCTGTGAGGGTTGCAGTTTTCAAAAACTCAAAAGCTAATGTTGGTAAATATATAGAAACATTGGAACCTTTGTATACCTTTGGTGGAAATATAAAATGGTAGAACTGACAGTGAAAACAGTGTGGAGATATTACGAAGATATTACGAAGCCGAGTCGTCAGACAGCCCAGCCACTCTATTTCTGGGTGTATGTCAGGAGGGAAAGGGAACATGGCCTCCAGGAGAGTCTGTGTCCCCCCAAGGGGAGGGGCGTGGCCTCCAGGAGAGCCTGCAGCCCTTGCTCGTTGCATCACTCACAGCAGACTATGTAAAACCACCAAAATGCCTCTGGACAGAAAGCAAAGAACACATGGTGCGCACATGCAGTTGACTACTACTCACCCAGGAAAACCCTGCTTTCATCAAAGTAGCATCTAGTCACACATTTACTCATTCATTCAACAGGTGTTTTTGTAGATGTTTGGGATTAGAAACTTGGCGATGAGTAACCGGGGGATTTTCTTTATGCTCTAGTGAGGAGTCAGATGAGAAGTGAGTAATTCATAAAAACATCATAACAACCTAATGCACAGTGGTAAATTATATGTCTTAAAACACACATCGTATGTGATTTGTTTCCAAATAGATCCTTCTTGCCTTACAACTAGCAGGTGTTTCTAGGGGGAAAAATCCGTTTTGTTTTGTTTTTTTCCTGTGGAAGCACAGAGTCTTCCATGCCAGGGTTCTATGTTTCTAGATTTAAGAATATAAAGCCTGTTACATTTCCCCCACTATTTTATCCTATGCATGATTTATTTAAAAACATGATATCTGCACCTTCCCAAATAAAATCGTTAAAATATCTGGGAAACATTACATTTTTATTCTTAGGAATTCAGTTCAGAATCCACTAAAGCGCTTTACCTGGAAAACGTTTAAGCCCTTGAAGTGTCCAGATGCTCAGATTTTTGCTACTTACATATATTTACCAATAAAGGAGTAAACTTCTGGACATTTGACTTTACATCTCCTTTGTATGGTGGCAGTATCTTTTTAAAAGTTACGAGTAATAATTTTGGTTTGGCACAATTTTCTGCCTGTAAGAAATAGGATCGGCAAGGCCGTAAGTAGGAGATAAAGTGCTCTATTCAATTCGGTCTGAAAATATTAGGCTTCTTTTTTACATCATGACAAACTATCAAAAATACCCGATTGTATCTTAAAGATTTTATTTCTCAGAGCCCCATAGAAGCTAGCCCGGCGGCAGTGAGGGGCCAGCGTCTCCTCGACAGCAGAGTCAAGGCTTCCCCGGCACACGCGGAGCAGGGGCCAGCTGGCAGCGAGGAGCACGCTGCGGACGCCCTGGTGAATCTGCACTCAGGTCTGTGTGCCCAAGTCCGGAGCAGAGCCCAGGCGACGCGCACACGGCCACCGCGAGAAGCCCCCGGTCCGCGGCCTCTGCCCTGCGCCGCGGGGAGACCGGGGCAGCGCAGGGAGGGCTTTGAACACACAGCACAGGAGAGTGGAGCCGGGCATGCTCTCTGACCTTCGGCAGATTTCTGACTTGCCAAAAGAGAAATTTTAAGTATACTTAGAGTCTCATAATGAAATTTAAAATGTCCAGTATATAATCAAAATTATTGCTCATGCCAGCATCAGAGATCTCAACTCAGAGGAGAAGTGACAATTAATAGACTGATGTCAGAATTCTCTGACATGGATTTTTTTTTTAAGATATGTGTCGCAGACATACTCCCAGCAACCATTGTGAAAACTACTGAAAAAAAATTGGGAATTCTCAATAAAGTAATAGAAGATGTAAAAAACTGAAATTTTAGAACTAATGGGATGACATAAAAATGTAATGGCATAAATAAGAAGTCACTGGTTAGGCAACATCAGAGTGTGGATTACAGGAAAAATAATTACACTGGTTAGGCAACATCAGAGTGTGGATTACAGGAAAAATAATTAATAATAAATCCATAGACATGATCCAGCTTGCACAGCAGAAAAAACATATATATTGAAAATGAGCACAGTCTCAGGAAATCATGGTACCCTTAAAAGGATTTATCTTGCATGTCATTATCCACAAGTGAGAAAGTGTGGAACGAAACACATTCAAGGAATGATTCCCCTTCTACCCCTCAGCAATGAGGTCCTCTGCCTCCTTGCCTGAAAGCTGCCCAAATTTCCCCAAGTCGTAAACTTCGAGAAGGGTAACACTCCTTCAGAGATAGCCTGATGAAATGCATGCTAAGAAGCACCAATCATATTTAACTAGTGATCTGTTAATGTGTGTGTTCCCTGTATGTAGATTACACTTCAATAAAGTTGTTTTCAAAATATTAGGAAACAGATTCTGAAATCCCCAAAGGAAACATGCTTGAATCAAGTGTGTCCCTCCAGGAAATCAAGAGTTGGTGAATATTAGCAATGAACTAATGAACTAGTATTACTTCGCCACTGCAGTATGTTTAGAAAGGAAAATATAGCATCGTCTTGATAAATATCAAAGACCATCAACAAAATTGAAACTACTGTAAATGTAAAAGTTGTAGTGAAAACCTATCTAGAAAGGTTGGGATCTTACCAGTCCTGGTGACAGATACACCTCCCACTCCAAACGTCGGCCCCATTTGTTTTATGAGGAAATAACGCATTCTTAACTAGTACTCACAAAGGTCACCTTTGATGATGGTGTTTAACCTAGAGGCAGGTAGGCTCGACTTTTAAGCCCCTGAATTAGAAATGCTGGCTGAGTAAATTTGAAATGACCCCAGAACATCCTTCCCAAAAGGGTCAGGCCTGAAGCAACCCAAGAAATCAAAGAAACAGAAAACTCTAGTTCTGCATGAATCCATCACTCCCAAGAAAAATGGAACTTAACTGAAGACATTATTTTTATTAAATTTAGACATAACGAGAGATGCACTAAGAAAGGTGTCAGGGAGTCCGAGATCGAGCCTGCTACTCTGCCTCTGTAGGGAGCAATCAATATGAATATACTTACATTGTAACGTTAAGTGAAATAAATGGAAGTAATTTTTAAAAATGGTAATAATAAATATAGGCCCTCCCTGGGGCGCAGCGGGTTAAAGCGCAGCACTGAGAAGCTGAAGCCGCTTCCGCATGAGTTCGATCCCCGCCTGCCCCAGAGGTGACCACATGGTGCGGCAGACCTCTCCTGCCCGCTGCTCCCCTCAGCAGTGTACTTCATTGATCTGCCTGTTCTGCTCCCCGCTCTGTCTGGTGAATCCTCTCACCCTCCGTCTCTGGCCTGTACCCCAGTTCTGTATGAATAAATAAATAAATCTTTTAAAAAAATGGTAATAATAAATATATTAGATATGCATCAAATGTATGTGCAAAAAAAAAATTCTTATTCCAGTGTTAGCACATAGCTTGGTCCAGAATAGATATTCAGTAAAGAATCATGAAAAGAATAATAAACAGACTTTATTACGAGTATAGCAAAAACCACTCCTCAAAATCTCATTTTGAGTAACTATACTGTCTACAAATTTATCTTTTAGGGTTAGCTTTTTCACACCTTTGATGTTTCTCGAAAGGCAGTCACAAAGTTTGACGAAGCCAGCTCACCTTTGCAGAGCCCTTAGCGGGCAGGGAGGAAACACAAAGCAGTGGCCAGAGTATCCAGCGACATTCAGTTGGATTTAGCGAACCGTTATTTAGATCCCGTTTAGGCTAATTTGCAAGTGAGGGGAGTGAAAATCACAAAATAAGTTGAAAGGGAAAAAGACGTTAAGATGCAAAAGCACAAACTCACCTTAGAACACATTTCTACTTGGTTTTAATTATTAATTTCCCTTAAATATTGAAGTTAAATGATCATTTTCTAATTAGATAATTCAGAAAATACTAATGGAATAAAGTAGCTGATTTTTATTTCAGTTTGTATTACAAATAATGTTAAACTGAATTGGATTTTTGCTTTCACCTGTATTTTTTTCTTGTAATGAGTCTCACTATCATTTTATGGTGTAGAGTCCTCAAGTCTACTAGAAAAACACTTGACAGAGTACCCAACTTTTCAATGATGATTTTTCTGTTTTCTTAATATTTCTCATCATGAACTTCTATATTCCCATTGGTTTGATTTCCTCTGTGATTTTTTTTGAAAGATGGAAATTAGTAATAGTAAGAGATACTCATATACCCAGAATTAACTAACCTATCAAATTGTAAAAATTCTATTTTGACTTTTTTTCTTTTTAAAACTTACAACAATATAGATACAGTGGATCTCACTATCATTTGCTCACTCTGACCATACCACAATTTATCCACTGTTTTGCTGTAATAGATCTTCTATTTATTCATGCAATGACACGCACATAGTGAAGGAAATCTTAAACACAATAGACAATAAAAGTAAAACCACATGCAGACATGTTTTCATTATATAGACATCACTTCTATGATTTAAAAAATACCTATGTGAATCCTTATGAATAAAAAATATTCTATACCTATATTTTTATTTAGAATGTCATGTCCATAGCTATCCATCTATTCTACTAAACTAGTGATAGATCGATGCCACACACTTGGCACATGTGTCATAGATCATTACTGTGCGACCTCTGTATGTTTATACTCAACGCTGTATGTTTGCACGTAGGCGAATCTATAAAAACATGCACGTGAACACATTTTCCTTATTCCCATGTCCGTATGACTCATGTGTGCATGTGTACATATATCTATTTAAATAACTGTTTAATGGCATGATCTTTACTGGACATTTAATCAAGACTGTAGGATTAATCAAAATATAATGACAGTGCCTCCTGCCTATTTCTTCCAACTCCAGGCCACCATGACCATTTCAATAGTCTTTTGAGGATAAGACATCAAAAAACAATCGTATAAAACAAAGCACCACAAAAATACAATACAAGCTAGCAGAGCCTCAGTCTAAGGGGAAAAAAAATCATGATGTATCTTCATTAAAGTTTTATATATTAACAATAAAATGTGGCATGGCAAGAATACGGCTTTGTTCATAAAACCAACTTCGGCGCGTAGGCTGTTGTTATGGCTTAAGAAAGATATATGAACAGTTTGAAGAAAATTACAGGAATAAATCTTTCCTGGCTGCCTGTAAAGCTCTACAGATAGTTAAAAACAAGAACATATAAAGAAGAAAGTGTAAATTTTCAGAGTTACTTAATCCTCCAAGTGATAAGTTCTGCAAATCCCATTGACATGATATTAGTCCCATTAACATTTATCTTCACTGGTCATTTATGAAGAACACTTGAATCCAGGTTGACTCTAGAATGGCAGGATAAGCCTAGAACCCAGGTTTCAGTCATCGTGCTTACGGGGGTGACTGATTGGGCAGCCAGTTGTCCTCAGATTTCTGTAGGTCACCTTGACGCATGATGCAACTTGGCTTCTAGAAGGCTGTTTTCTTTGCTCATGGTAACTCTCATGACCTTTTGCCCTATTTATTTTCAGGACTGGAATTACTGAGATGTGGCTTTATGCTCTGTTTGTATGTTGTTTTTAGTTTAAATTGAGTGGAAGGAAATTTTACTACAACCCTAGAAATGTGAAACAGCTCATCGACCCAGTGTCTTGGCTTCTTGGGGTTTAACTTCAGTTGTTACCAGGTAAAAGGCCTCACAAACTCTCTGGCAGACAACTCCGCAGCTCTGGGCCTGTCCCAAGTGCAAACCAGCAGACCTCGGTGCAGCAGAATGGGAAGGGGAAAAATTCCTCCTGGACAGCTTTAGCTCCAAGAGGGAGCGCTGCAGTGGAAAGGGAGGGAGAAGCCCTGTCTGGACAGCGGTGTGAGGGGAGTGGCAGCGATGGGCCTGGCAGGTTGCAGTGAAGGGTCCCCCTGCTAAGTGGGGGCCCCCGGCCTGGGAGGTGGAGCCCGCAGAGGCAGGCAGCCCAGGGGCCCAGCGCTGCCCCCAGCAATGACTCTCCCACAGCTTCCACTCCGCTGTAAAGGCTCAAAAGCATTGCCTCCCCCCCCTTCCTCCCCAGCCCCTCGCTCAGAGGAGGGTCCCGGCTCAAAGCCAGGCAGGACCCAGGCACAGCCCTGTGGCTGGCGGCCTGACCCAGGGCCGGGTGGCCCTTCCCCTGCTCCTGCTGATGACGCGGACCTGAAGTCTGCTCCCTGCTCTGGCTCGAGTGCACCCCCGAAGCCACGGACTGTCCCCTCCCGTTACCTGATTCTCCTCTGATTTCTGGCCAGTTGAAGTTTAACCAAAAAGTTAAATTCTGACCTATTACTGGCAAATTCTGTATTCCCTTGATAATTTAAGTTCCCCTGATAATTTAAGTTCCTTTAGAGTAACATTTTGTGCATTTGAAATAATAATCAAACAAAAAATACTAAAAATTTACATTAGATGAAATGTGAGCTGACATTTATTCCTGTCTGGCAGACAAAAGCTAAGATTTGTTGGTTTTAAGTATTTAAGCATCAGTATTTCCTCACTGAAAATGGAACAAAGTGGTTTTCAGGTAATTTCAAGGATGAAAAGAAAGTGTCAGCATTGGAAAGGTGGGAAATCCACAACCCACCTCAGGCAGTGCTTCTCCAGAGAGTTTCCTTTCACTTATAGCTTGAAATCTATTATTAGGGAGGAGTGGCTTAAGGTTCGGGAATGCAAATTTGTATTTACTTTCGTATAGGCTGTACAATTTTCATGCTTACATGTGTTTAGGAAAATAATTCAATCGCTGGTGTGGCTTGTACTTCCGGGAGTCTTTCCATAGTCCGTGATAGTTTATATAAATCCAGGCTGTGGATGTAAGCCCGAGGGCGGGATGTAATTTGTGTAATCACCCAGCATGGGGAGTCTCTACTGCAGAGATGACAGATCCGTTCTGTATTTACCGTCTGGTTCTGAGCCCGCAGCTGCAGGTAGCTACCAGCACTTTAATCTGACTGATGAGGCCGAGAGACCGACTTTTCTTTTTCATCTATTCAAATATAAGCTAAGTCCCCTCCCCCGGGCTGCGACTGTTGATCCGTAGTGGACACTGCAGCTCTTCCTCGTGAGCCGAAGCTAGAGGAAGGCGCCGTCATCCCCGCAGAACGCTTCAGCACAGCCTGCCTGTGCGCACACGACACAGAAGAGGAGCAAAATCGCCCTTCTCAAAGTTGTGTCTTAATGAGACAACTGTCGCCCCCAGCACCTGCACTGTGCCCTTCCAGACGACAAGTTTGTCCCCCATTTCGCTAGCAGGCAACACCGTTTTCCTAACAACCTGTAATTGAGCAGGAGTGACATGGTTCCTCACTAGTAACAGAAATATTCTCTTAAAGAGTGACTGTCCCAGAGATGGTACTGCACAACACCAGTCCAGGCAGTCGCGTCTTCTCAGCGTCGCTTCTTGCACCACACTCTCGTTTTGGAAATAGTTTTTGGCTTATTGCCCCTATATTGAAAGTGGGTGTCGTGACCCACTGGTTTCACCAGGTTTATCTGCTTAAGGTTTACACTGTTTATACTGACTGCACTCAGCTATGCAAATAGTTGGTGGCCATTTTTTTAAGTTTATTGTTTGATTGCTTCATTTTCTTCTATCTGAATTTGCTTGTCTGTGCTTTCAACCTTCTATTTTTAGAGGCTATCTTGACATAAAATTATTCAGACGTACAGAAATACCGAAGTTCAAAATTGCTTAGAAAGTGGAACTCTTCAAAGATAGCACTTACTGTACATCCGCTCACTGCTGTCCTCGAAACCCTCGGGTTGTCTGAATAAATTCATTATTATGAACCCTTATATAAGTCATATTCTATAATTAGTTACTACTCCAAAAATAGAATGAGAACATGTTTTAGTCTCAGAGTGGATGCATGTTTAGAATAAGGTTGAATGATTTTCAAAATCTTGAACCTCAATTTAATTTAGTTTTATTTATGATTCTCTTATAAAGAGTAAACATTTGTTATCCCAAGACCCTTTGCCTTCATTAAAACATCACTATTTGACGGTATTCCAAGTTTCTAGTTTCCAGCAGGAACAAAAATATAAACTATTTTAGTGAGATTGTAGCTTGAACTGCCATCGGTCCTAGCAATTAAGAACTATAGTGAAAAAGAAAAGACCAAATCAATAGGAAAATGAATTTAATTAAATGGCAGGTAGATAAACAGGGCCTCAAGAAAAATGCAAATTTATTGTCCTTTATGTGGGTTTCCCGATAAACCTGGCTTTCATCTGACACTGTTTAGTCCTGTGAAATATATTGTTAATGCCATTGACTAGTTAACAATGTGGGAACTGTAATGACAAGTCGCAATAGTCTTTTTAATTCAAATATTCAAGTGTACAGTGGAAATGGGATATCCAACAAAATCTGTTAAGGAATTCCAAAAAGCGAGGACGTCCCAAAATGTTCATGGTGTTTTAAAGATGTCTCAGAAATAAGTGGAAATGGCTGCAACCATCTCCCTAGGGCACCCCAGCTAGTCAGAGGACAAAACTCAGAGCGTAGACCAGGGTGGACACGGGGTGGGCAGCCGTGGGGGGGGGCGGCTGTTCCCCACGGGGGCGAGAAGCTCAGTGAGGCTCGTGGATGCTGGGGTGGAAAAGGCCGTGGTGCAAAATCTGATGACACAAAATTAACGTAAGCACACCCCGCGCTCCCAGATCAGAGAGCGAAAATGAACAGCTCGAGTAACTGTTTTCAAACACCGGGTTGTAGATCTGGCTACGTGTAACTTACATTGAATACTGAGGGCTTAGTTTCTTCTGTGCTGATTTCCTCATTTACAAAGCGGGGAAGGGGTAACTTCGACTTCACGGGGTAGCTGCGACGATTAAATGAGAACTGAGTGTGGTAAAGCATTGCTGTCGGCGCCTGGCCGTAACGTGGGTGCCCATGAGTGATGCTTATGACTAGTCACAGCGATCTTACTATTAAGAAATAATAAGTCAGAAAAGACACTGAGAATTGCGGCAATAAACACATTATGAAGCAGAGAAATTGAAAATCAATGCGTAAAGAAAAATCGCTGGAATTCGCAGGGATTTGAAGTTACTCTTCAAAGTCTCTTGGGAGGCATTGGGGACTATTATTTTAAGAAAAAACAATAATGTCCTTATTAAAGCAGCAAACTGTTTAGCGAAGCCCCTGATACAGTACTTTAATAAACAAATGCAACCCAGTCCTCCCACTGAATTAGATTTTAGGGGGAACAGAGTTTACCTTCCAGTCAATACTTACCGCCCTGGCGGTTCGCCTCCTCTGCACTCCCTCATTTTCAACAACAAAGCACTGCTAACGCTGAGCCGATACGTGTGCAGTATACACAGGATGCACCTCGAGATTCACATCCTGAGACCAGTTGTAGAGTTGGCAAAAAAAAAAAGTAGAAATTAACTCTTCAACATTACCATTCCCAGCGAACAATAATTTCAGGAAGACAGAGCCACTAGCTGTGGTGTGTAGAATGCAGTGAGGGTGAAATGCACCCACACTAATGCCCACGGAGCTCTCAGTCACAGGGGTTCCCCTTCCTCAAGCGATCACATTTTGTTCGAGTCTTAGCACTACGGCGGACGAACTGTGCAGCCTGGAGCGGGTGAACCGAGTGACAGCTCCGATGCCAAGCCCTGGCTGCCTCTGCTGAGCCCTGGCACCAGGCTAAGATTGGGACGATTTGCACTACTCGAGGGAACAGGCTCAAAGCCAAGTGAGGGTAGGGTGTCTCCGAGCCCCGAGCGTGTCATGGGGCATCAAAGGTATTTCAGTGAGCAGATGCTTGCTAGCATGCTACACCCCTTTGCCTTAGCCGGCGGGTGAGCTGCGGCTCTCACGGCTTCTTCCGCTCAGGCAGTGAGGGCCCGCGAGTTGTGCGGGATGATGTGACCGAACTTCCATTCCGAGGTCTCTGAAAAGTTGCTGTTCCTGTGCGACAAACGGAACCTGGCCCACGCGGCGGTGGCCACGCAGCGGACAAGCGGGCAGTCGCGGGTCTTGGGGAGCCCGAGACCCCTCACCCGCGTGCCCCAGCGCACCGCGAGTGGCCGTTCCTTCAGCGTGCAGGTGGCCGCCTCCCGTCGCGCGGCCGTGCCGGCAGCGGCCCTGAGGCCCTGGACACCCTCTCAGTCAGCCACACCAGCAGACAGCTTCTCTGCAGCCGCCGGCTGGCCGCGTGTCCAGGCCAGGGCGAGGCTGTGCGTCGGCCTGAACCCGGGAGCCAGGCAGAGGGGCGGCGCGGCCCGAGTTTCCACTGCCTTGTCAGAGCGTTTCAGGCGTCACAAGCTGAGAAGCGACGCTTGCTGCCGTGGCGGTGGCCGCTTCTGTCAGGGCCGTCGTGCCGCGGGCGGCGGAACCCGGCAGAGACGGGGGTTTGGCGGAGCCTGCAGACGGAGCCCAGGCGAGACACCGCAGGCGCCCTCGGGCTCCGGCCGCCGGCGCCGGCCCAGCAGCCAGGGGAGCGGCCGCGGCGCTATCGCCGTGGCGCCTGTGTGACTGGCCAGTGTGACTGGCCCTAAGTAGGGAAGGCCACAGAAATGAACCAAGCAGGCGCGCTGTGCGCAGGCGGGCGGAGGCAAGCCCCGGGCAGAGGGGAACTCGGTGAGGGGCCGCCAGGGCTCTGAGGGAGCGCGGTGACCGCGGCTGACGGCCTGGGTGCGCGTCAGCCCAGCTCCAGCCTGGAGGACGAAAGGGGCTGCAGGCCTGACCCTGGCCAGGCACCGTGTCCCGCGCGGTCGCGGCCCCGGCGCGTGTCCGCGGTCAGTGTTCTTCAGCTGGGTGACGGACGGACGGACGCTGCAACGCCTGCGCGAA
>NW_004567135.1:968316-985518 GCF_000260355.1 Condylura cristata | reverse complement strand
TCTGAGCCTCGGGCGGCGGCCGCCGAGCCGGAACCGACGGGCGTCTGCCCCTGCTGGGCTCTGGCGCCTCGGTGCGTCCCGCACTCTCCTGGCGACTGTGATGGGAGATCAGCCGTCGCGGCCACCATTTTCTGTTCTCGCCTCCCCCTGTCTGGAATTTTAAGGTTCTTTTCCTACGTGAATACCAGCCGTGCAAGTGATAAATTGAACCACTTGCTAAATTTCCCCTAAGTATCGACTTGGTACGAAATAGCTTTTCCTCTATAAGTGAATTAGAATAAGGCCTCGGTCTACTCATGTTGTAGAGGGCTCGCGGTTTATTGCTGCAAAAAATTGTTTCAGTCTCCTATCTCTGCTGAAGCTTATCTCTACGGTAGAAAAATAAGAAATTTGTTTTTTCCAATCTGCAGAGGAAAACAAGCTGAGTCAAAAGGAACTTAACTGATTTCCCTGGAGGTCTATCTGGCAAATTTGGAAAAACAGTTCAGATCTGTGTGAGCTGAAATAAGAATCAAGCTTTCAGATTGGGAGTAATAAGGAAGATTTCGTTTTCTGAGTTCCATTTATCAATTTATTACCGCTGCCATGACTTCCTTTCTTTCTATATTTACCCATAGGAAATAAAAGTTATCTCTGGAATGGAAGTCAAATACACTTCGGACTTCACTATGTTTAGCATTGATGTTGTCTGGTACAGGGAAAATAACAAGGCAATACAGATACCAGTGCCGCTGCTCGTGAATGAGTTACTGAAGAATAATAATCCATGCACCCACAGGCTGTGGCAGATGGGTTCCGCCGTCATCTGCGCCTGTGAATTAAGTGTGTGAATGTGTGAAGATAATGGTTAGCCATCCAAAAGTAGTAATATTTAGGCAATTTTTGTGCGGCCCTGGATTTCATTACACGTACGATGTTAACAAGGTTGGCGAATAGGCAAAGTCATAGATTTTTGGAATAAAAAACTTGAGTGACAGCTCGTTAGTTTTTGTTGCTGCGTAATAAATGACAAACACTTAGTTGCTACGGTCATGCAAATTTATTATCTCACAACTTTTATGAAGTAGGAGCCCAGGGCTGACTTGAATCGTCTGCTCAGGATCCCCCCCGGGCTGCGGTCTCCGCCAGTCTCGCTAGGTGTCCACGGCACTGGCCCCAGGACTGAGTTCCCTGTTGGTGCAGTCTGCCCACGAGGGGGTACCTGTCCGCTCTTGCCGTCCGCTCTCCGCAGCAGTGGACAGTGGGGCTGTTTTCATCCTCAGTGTTCAAGAAGAACCCTTCTCATTTCTGACCTGTGCTTCCTTTGATCTCTAGAGGTGCTTTTGGAGAACTAATTTATTCAGGTGCATCAAAGCTAATATTACACTCAATTAACTTAAAGGCAACTTTTTAGAGATTTTGAATCATCTCTCCAAAAGTGTCTTCACCTTGGCCATGGTGTAACCTAGTAATGGACCAGGGACCCGTTATTTCACTCACCAGCATGCGAGCGGAGGGCTGGACCTGGAGGAAAGACCCTTGAAGACCATCTTAGAATTCTGCTTGCCAAACAGGCCAAAACCCATTAGATTTTATCTATGTAATTTTGATCGACGGACTTCTTATGCTCCCACCTTCCCATCTATAAAAGTAGGAAATTGTGCCAAGTCAGCCCTCTAGTAAATGTCTAGCTTTGCCACCTTCGGCAGGATGGAGGGACAGACTCTCCAGTTGCTGCAGTGACCGACCGAGGGCACTGGAAGGTTCCTGGCAGCACCGTGCCTCTGAGTGTCAGGCAGCAGTTTCCAGAGCCTGCTCAGGAGGTTGTGGGTAAGCAGGTAAATAAAGACATCAAGAGCAGGCTTTAAACAAATTCAGGGCACACATTTACTGCCTGTCATCTCCTTATTCAATTGCTGTGGGATTCATAACATAACATGGGGCATTAAAGTATTCATTGAACTATAATCATTATGGAAATTCGGAAACTTGAGAGATTGGACATTAAGTAGTATAACTGAATAACACTCTAAAAGTTGAGGTTCTTTACTGGTCTCTCATCTGAAGTGACAAGCTTATATTATTATGTAATCTGTCATATTTTAAAATTGCATTTCAAGGATAATAAAATGGCTATAAAATTTGACTTGAAATATATTAGTAGTCGTCTATTAATAGCAGAAAGATGCAAGAATACATAAAATATAGATGCAACATATTCTCTGAGGAAGTTGAGTAGTTGTGCCAGAAAGCAGATAGTTCTTTAGCAAATTCCACAAAGCATAAGCACCCAGGGGTGGGGGGGAAAGGTGGAATGGAATAGCAGGGTTCGCTGTTCCATCATAATCGTAATCCCATTTAGAATGTTCCAGACTTGATTTACAATACAAAGAGTTATCTTTAGCGTTACCTCAGAAAGCACGATAAGGTGTATTTGTTTTTTGTTTTTTTTACATGATGTTCCACATAAGTTTTTGAAATGGTTTCTAAAAATGATCTATAGAGTTAACTGACTCAGGCTAATCTGGTACTGTGTAGCACTTGGAAAAATCAAAGGATTTTGATTCTTTGAATGTAAGAAGTATAAAACCTTCAGAAACAGAACATGGCAGCATTTACTAGCTGAGAGGTTTTCTGGGTGCTGAAGTGGTGACCTGCCAGTTGCTATTGGTCAGAATGAAGAGCTGATCCTGAGGGTGGAGTAAGAGCTTCCGGGAAACCCCTGAACCCTCAGGCCATTGTTCTGGCGGTAAAGAAATGGCGGAAGGGCCAGCCAGTGCCGCGGCTGCTGGGTGAACGGGGAACCCCTCCTCACGCTCCCCGACCAGCGACCAGCGGCCAGAGCGGTTTGCTGTGGGACCTGCTGGCTGCCCACGCACTGGTCTTGCTGCCAGAGGCGTTTTGACTCACAGGGAGGGAGGAAGCTTGACATACCAGTGGGCCACTGGACGGAGAAAGGCAGGCAGCCGCAAGGGCCAGCAGACAGGGCTCATCCAGCCTGCAGTGACCACCACCCCTCCTGTAACTGAAGGGCGGGAGCAGCCCCCAGGGTTAGCCCAGACCCAGGCTCCCCGGGGGCAGGAAAGTCAGTTTGTAAGGCACTCTCCTTTTCAGTCTATTTGATGAAAGGGTGCTTGAGGGGAGAAGAAAATGAGGTTTTTAAACAGCCACCGTGGCAACAATGGTCACTGTGGAGGCGACACTTTTTGACAATAACAGGGAGCCCCAAGAGGAGGTGTCTGGGCTCAAATCCAGGCTGTCTTTATCCCGAGTGACCTGGGGCAAAACAACTTACGGCTTCAGTCCTCGGTCATCTGTATTTAATAGTAATTAATGTATTACTAGGAATTACATAGGCAAGGATGTCCCTTTTTACCCTGACCAAACTATATAGCCACCATAGTACCCTCGTCTTTCTGTGTTCACTAGCTCTTATCATCATTCGTCAACGCACAGTTTATTTCATTCACTTTTTTGTTTCTCCTCCCCAAAGAGATGTGAGCGCCATGAGAAAAGATTTTCATCTGTGTTAACCGTAGCTTGTTGGGCCTGGAATGTTATTTAACACATCGCAGTGGTCAGTTATATTTACTGAGCAAATACATCTATTCCTGTTGCATTAATTTTGTGGGTATAAAATAAAATGACATAAATTAAGTACTTGTACCTAATACTAGTCCCTTTCATATCGTGACAGGTCTTTTCTTTGTGATAAAGTAGGAGTGTGCGCACCCCTGACAGACGGTGTGTTTGAGAATGCAAACCTAGACAGAAGCAGATTAATGAGCACTTAATATCATGATAAGCACCCGGTCAGGAAACATTTGAAGCAGAAGAAAAGCAACTGAGTCATACTGAGAGTAGAAGGTACATCCTTCCAGTGAGCAAGGTCATGCATTTATGGTTCTGTCTGTAGACAAAAATTACCTTCAGTTTTCCTCTCCGTAGCTAGAAACTGAGTCTAAGCCGTTGGCATATCTGGGGAAAATGCAGCATATTTTCTAAGTCATTTTAATCGCCCTCACATAATCTGTTTTTCACAAAATGGCATTTCTTTTTCCATTTGTGCTGATTACATAAATATTTATAGCAGCCCCTTATATAAAATAGGTGCTTTCTTTATGGGAAAAGTGATCAAGATATTGTTTTCTTCTGGGCATCTTCTCATAATTCCTTTGAAACCAATCTGCTAAAAATCAAGACACAAAGCAACAGTGTTTTATGAATCACTACACCTACCTGCACATACTAAATTTCACTGATAACAGGTAGAAAAGTCATCACTTCAGTTAGATTTGTCTCTTTCGGTAAGACATAGGGGAGGAAGTTTCACATTCTCAGTTGCAGCTTAAATGAAAATTCAGAACTCTGAAGAACATGGCAGCGTCGTTGGTACCCAGATGTTTTCAATATAAAAAATAGGGAACATAATAAGGAGCACACTAAGAGCAACTCAACATTCTTGTTCATCAGAGTTTCCAAAATTTGGTGATGCAGTATCAGTCAAGTCAGACAGTAGTTATGCGTAACTAAGGTGTTTGCGAAGAGCAGCAACCTAATTTCACTGTAATGTGAGGCTCAGCGGCACAGTGCAGCTAGGGAGATAAATGAGAATGATAATAACAATTACTTGCAGAAGTTGAGTTGAGGATTCTAGAAATGGCATGGTACCAGAAAGTGAAATAATTTCAGACAAAAACTCCAAGACAATTAACAAGACTGATTATGACATTTCCAAAGTGTTCTCTTAGTTCTTATGAATAATTTACACTGAGCTTGGTATTAGGAAGAGCCCAAAATGAGAGCAAAATAGCATCTCCCAAAATAGAAGATCCAGCAAGTTTAAAAGCTCTGACCATATAATTAATAACAAAGAGAGCTGGACATGATTCCCCAAAGAAACATGCAGCTAATATAGAATTCCTAACATCACACTTGCAAAAATTGCATGGTTTTAAAAAGAAAGATGTTACTGTAAATATAAGTGTGAATTTATTTCTTGACTGTATGTGTCTGTTTTATGTACCAGGCTTATTCTCAGTGACTAAGTGATTTATAAATCTTCAGTGACCTGTGTGTCCATTTTATTCAATAGCATACTGTTTTGATTATTATAGCTTTGGGGTACAATTTTAAATCTGGGAGTGTGACTCCCCCACTTCATCATTTTTGTCAAAATTGCTTCAGCAATATGTGGCAAGTTTGATAAGATTTGAACAGCTTACTTTTGTGTAGTATGAAAACAAAAAAAGCATAAATTTAATTGAAACTTTTTTAAGAATACAGCATATAACATCATTCATGGACATTTTATTTTCATCTCTTTTTCTTTTTTATGGTATTTTCCCCAACTGGACTGCATTCCAGTGAGTAAAGGCTAAAAAAAAAAGGGGGGGGGGACAAAAGTTGCCATTTCACTGTCTCAATTTCAGTGGCTCTAGGGTTTTTGATCGCTACCCAGAAAAAGTCAATCTTCTTTCATTTTGAATCCTCTTTCATTTTGTCTACAAACAAATATGTAGCTTCTCCCAATACAAATCCTAGTAGTTCTTGAAATTTCCCCTTTCAGAAGCTGCAAGACACAGTATTGCTATTATGATGCTATGTGGTTTCGTAGTCTACACCTGTTCTGTATGAGCTATATGTTGGCAAATTCACTTTCATACTCTATTTATCTCATATGTAAAGATTAAAAACAATAATAATTCACATTTTCTGATGTAATGAAGATTAGCCAGAAATCACTTAATCATTTAGAATAAGCCTGGTACATAACAGTTCTTTGTCACTTTTATTTCTTATTATTGTTGTTCATAAGGAGGCGACTGCTTGCAAAGTAGCCGGGATTAAATTCAATATGTAAGGACTCAAGTCTGCTTAGCCCGCAGTATGCCATTCTGTAGATGTCCAGGCAGACTTGCAGAACTGGAGCGCTTTGATTTCCTCAGGTTATCAGAGTCCTTGTTAGTGGAGATATTTTTTTTTCTATAAGAAAATTTAATCACTATTCCTTAATCTCTCCAAGTTCTTGAGGCTCAGGTTGCTTGGGGACTGACGCCTGTGCTTCAAGAGGCCTTTCCGTAGCGAGATCGGCTCAATCCCGACACTAAATAGTGCCATTCTGATGGTCATAACTAAATGCACTGGAACCGTGGATATTTTAGATGTGCATGCATGACTTCACGTATTTATGAGACTTGATCTCCTATTTGTAGCTGCATTATATTTGAACCACAAAATATGTTTAAAGACGTATTCTCATACTATTTCCTATTTGTCTCAAAGCTGACCATCTGGAATCATCCTTCTGCCTTAAATAACCTCTATTTATCCTTTCTAAAAGTGAAACATTTGCTAAAATCTTTATTTTGAGAACCTGAGTCTCCAAAATGTGATCTTGTTTTAAATGCTACAATTAAAATGCAATTATTCTTGCCTAAAATGGGATATATTAGCAAAATCAGACTTTCATTCTGTGTTATATCCAGAATAAAATCAAAGTTCTCTTTTTAAAGTTAAGCCCCTTTCTATTTTTATAGCTCTAAATACATTATTTTCTTGCATGTTTGACATGCTTTTGTTGCATAAATTGGTAGACTATAATGACTATCATTTCCATTAGCAATTTGGAGAATTGTATAATTTTAAATATGTTCCTAGGGTAGGCACAGATTTTTGAAGTTTTTTCTTTTCTTCACTTCTGATGTAACCACTCTGTTTCTCCATAATGATCTTTCTCTGGTGGTACTAAGGAGACTGTGTCAGATGTGTGCGTGTGCAGGTGTATGACAGATGCATGTTCTGATGTCATAATTAGGTAACCCATATGAACAACCACATCAGTCTTCAAATAATCATAATCTATACTGAGGACTTCCTCTGCGCCAGACAGTGTCCTAGGGCTTTTATAGGGATAAATTAAGTTAATGGACTCTCAAAACAATCCTAAGAGGTAGGTGTTCCTTTTATTTCACTTCAGTTACTTATGGTGTTATAACTAGTAACTGGCAGAATCCAGAGCTAAACCCAGAAATATATCCCTGGAATCGTCATTTCGCCACTGTAAAAGGGGTTCCTGGCAAGGAATTGGAGCATTTTCCTACCGCCTCCCCCTTGAAGTAACTGTGGCTACTTAGGATGGGGGAGATGGCAGAGTTACTCTTCAACATGCCCCCATTCACCTTGTTAAGGAAGGACATTTATAGCATAGCTGAATTAACAAGCAACTGTCATTACTCTACACCTGCAGACCACTTTATTCACCTCACTAACTAATAAAGTGAAATTGAAGGCTGAAGAGGAGGAACTCTGGCTCAAAAAAGAAGAAGAAATAAAGAAAAAGGAAAAGAATAGGAATATTAGGGGCTCAAAATTTTCTAGCTGGAATAAAGCCAGCCGTCTTGACAGACACAAAATCTGTACAGATACCGTGCGGAAAATTCCAGTTCCCTTTTCTGATGCAAGAACCAGATAATGAATGCTTGCAAAGCCTGAGAGGGGACAGAGCTCAGAACAGCCGTTATTGTTGCTGATTGAGGAAATTAGTGCCGTGTCAGGAAAATTAGTCGATAGACTAATGCCAGAGATACTCGCTTCTCTCTCTGCATGGCTGCAACAGCCTGTAGATTAATTCCATCTTGGCTAAGGTGCTACACTTCGAGTTTCTAAAAAATCAAACAGACTTTTGATTTATACTTTTAATAATAAAATTTAATCAGAATAAGGCATAAGAAAGTATTTTCTCTTATGCCCTTTAAAGAATAATTTAGAAAAGATTATAAGAACATTTGAATCAAATTTACACAACCTCCCAAAAGCACCTAGAAGAGTTTCTGAAATGCCCAAAGTAATATATTTCGGTTAAAAGTTTGCAGAAAACAGGTGGCTCTTTTATTAAGGCAAGTTTCATCAGGACTCAAATATTAGAAAATTTTTTTGAAATCTAGTAAAATGTTAAAATATATATAACATTTTTATCACGGTTGAAAAGTTTTAAGGAAAAAAAATATTAAAATGTAGAAAAAGAAAGAAATTGGGCTGAAGCTTACCCAGGGGATTAGTAAAAAACCCCTGTGCAATCAATGACATAATGTGAGCCACAGATGCAGTGTGGGAGTCAAAACGTTTCTTTAGTCGGTAAGTGCCAAGCAGAAACAAGTTCTAAAAACATGAAAAATAGAGAATCCAGTGTGAGATTGATAGGCTTCTCTTCCTCTCTCTCTCTCTCCCCTTCCTTCCTTCCTTTTATTATCTTAAATTCCTAGGGCAATTAGAAAGTAAATATCACCATCATCACCCCATATTTTATAGGAACATAAACTGAATCTGAAAAACTGAAAATCACTTTCCCAAGTGAAAAATTCACTGAATGATGGTGAATGAATTCTACTGTATGGGTCTAAGGTTCAGGCACATTTGATGACAACAAACTTGATAATGTATTAACCAAAAAAATAAATACATAAAATAACAATGAAAAGCGAAATAGGAGAAATTTCTTCACTTCTATACCCTTTAGAAAATGTCACTTTGTGTTCAAAATACCTGCAGTTTTATTTAGTGCCTGGAGTTTATCTATCCACTTTTTTGCAAAGAAAGAATGTTCTTAATATCCACTTGTAACTTAAAAAAAAACAGAAACCTAAATACTGAAGCCTGAACGAAATGGATATGTATTTCTGGTACATGGGGTATAAAGGTCACGTGACGCTGCCCCTTTTTTAGAGCTAGAAAAAGCAAACTGCTTTTATCACTGCCTGTCTAGTCCTTCACTTGACAGAGAAGCAAGAAGCCCTGTTTTGAAGGCCCCTACCTACAGTTACTGTATTGCAACCCCAAATTCTGTTATATGTCTACTGACATTTAAAGATGCTTTATCAAAAATTTGATTGTTAAGACCTTTCTTGATATCTTAAAATAATTAAGCCACGTAGAAGATTTTCTGAGGTATATTTTCCCTCTTTTTGCACATCCTTAAACGAGCTACATTGATACAACCTGTATTTCCTAAGTATTTTTAAGTCAAGTGGAACTGGAGCTGGATTCTAGACGATTGTATTGACTTCTGTTTTGTTAGCAGGATCTCTGATGTCTAAGAATTTTTACCTATAGAGTTTTCTTGTTTTGCTTAATTTAAATGGACCGATAAGGTGAGGGAGGAGAAGCTAGGATGAAAGATGGAATAACATTTATTCATAATAAGGGTTTCACCACTGTGTTATAGACATGACACAGACATCACTGGAAAACACCACTTTATTCCTGATGGCACAGTTGGGGCACAGTTAGCGAATGGAGAGAAAGCTGGACCCCGGTTCATCCCGGAGCTGCTAACAGCCAGGAAGTCAGGGAGAGGTGGCTGAAGAGAGGCAAAGCCAATTACGTCGCGGTCAGAAACCTGCTGTTAAAACATAGGTTTGTAAGAACGTGTGCAAGGAACTGGTATGACACCAGTGATTCCAGAAACGGTGCTGTCCTTTTACATCTACCTGTCAAAAGAAGAGACCGAGTGAGCTTAATAGCAAGGGGAAGAGTGGACACAGTGGAATACTGGAGGCCAGTATCCTGGCAGGTTCTTTTCTTTAACACCCCACAGTGTCAGTAAGCCCAAAGCACAAGATGAATTCCCCACATGTAAGGCTTGTGTTTACAAATGGCTAAAAAAAGCTAAAAGTCATGTCAAAGGTGGTGAAAGTCAAGCTGATTTCAGTTGTTGCCTCTCCGGTCATAAAATAATATTAATAAAATACAAGTTAAATCTGTTACGCATCTCATATCAGAACTCATCGCTTCCTGGAAACTCCATCTCCGTATAATTTCACTAAGAACCTCTTTTTTATACAGCAAAACTGATATCCAGATTTCATTGACCATATCAGTAATTGAGAGGAGAAACTGAAAATAATCAAGTTGACAAAAACCAGTGTTTGCTGGTTAAAAGCATAGAATTTATTCACTTAGGTGCATTCTGGAGAGTTTACTTTTCCAACAGCAGAGTAAAAATTAAAGGAGGGTTGAATTTCGTGAGACATTTGCACAGAAGGGAGAAAACATTCTAGAAAGTGAGCTGGTTGAGCAGCGGGACGCCCTGGAGTATTCGGGTCCCGGGGTTCTGCCACAGGACTGCCCGCGGGTGACGCAGCCTCACAGAGGGCAGGCTTGTAAAAGCCGCCGCCCGCCATCGCCCTCGACTTTACTTTCATTGTATTGAGTCCGGCAATGGGAAGGGGAAAGGGCAGCTGTGTCCTCTGCCAGCACCCGGAGCTGAGTCCCCCGGGCAGGCGCCGCCGTCCCCAGCCCCGAGCGCCCGCCCGTCCCGCCGCTTCCTGCCTGGGCGTGCTGGTCTGCGCAGTGTTTTCCTAGTAACTAAACCTCCGCGTTATTGATTACGTATTTTCTTTTACAATATGTGTTTTCAATGATCATGAAGTCTATACTTTTAAAAGATAAAGTATGAGGATCAGAAGAAAGAGGAAAAGGAGAGAAAACTGAAGGGGAAAGTGTCCTCTGGCTTATTGGGTAATCAGTTAACCGCGGACAGATTAGGAGAAAATAACAAATGCATAGAGGTGGAAAATCTACATAGATTTCAATTATCCAGCTAATGGAGTGAAAAGATATTGGATCGGAGCTAAGGAATGGGGAAGGCGTCTGGAACTTGCAGGAGCGGGGAGGGCTGATGCGATGAGAGCGGAGTCGCATCCCAAAACCAGATGCTTCAATTAGACGGTTGTTCCACCACGTAGTTTTCTCTAATAGAAAGGTTATTTCTGGGAACAGCCTCCATTCCGGGTAATACCCTCAGTCTTCATTCTTCTAGATAATCAAAGGAGTGATTTTAAGCTTCTGCTGAGCCTACAGAGCTTTAAATGATCTGAGCTCAAAATAATCCAGGAGCCAAAGAGCCGTGTCCTAGGAAGGCGGGCATCTGGTGGCACTGCCCACCTGGCCAGTCTCCCCAGCTGTGTTCCCGCAGGCACAAAGTCAAAGTGATGAAACAGTTTAATTCGGCATGCAAATTAGCAGAGCGCACAGCCTAACGGAAATCAAGCTGTGGGCAGGTAAAGAAAATTAGAAAGATGATCCACAACTCTACAATGTGTCGGTTTGCAGTAAATCATTTTCTCATTTATTAGATGTATAATCTCTATTATTGAAGTAAAGAAATATAGGCAGGTGAAGATTTTAATCTTAAATGCACATTACGTATACGGGTACAATCATAGGCACTGATTGCGGTTTATTGTCCAGTATGTGCTTTTTCAAATAACTACATACCACACTTTTGTTCCCAGTTTTCACATACACATTTACAAATAATTGAAATTTGTCATTATATATGAAGCCCAACTTTGTTATACTCAAGGTCACTGCTGAGGTGTTGGGGGTGGTGATCTGCTGTTATTCTGTCCCAATAGCACTACAACTAAGCATCACTCTAAGCATAACAGGGACAACTCCTAGCTTACCTTGAGTTTTTATAAAGACATCTGAAGCTCTCGTTGCTACATACATGAAAATATCACAAAAATGAAGCATCTTTATGCTATTACATATATGTTGGAACTCAATAATGCACACCTGAAAATCTGAGTCATGCACACCTTCAGTACAATAAAATACCACAAAACAAAGCTCAGTGAGCATCGCCATTTTATTCCAACAACTCTTACCTTCATTTGCTTACATTTCCTTTAAAAACACACATTTGGAACATTTCATTACTGACCGTAGAAGAGATAGTATATAAAGTCCTTAAGACTTCATTTTAAAAGGTTTACAATATTAAAGACAATGGCAAACTGACAAGCAAAAAAAAAATCAGTATAAAAATCTTTGTGTTCTTTAAGAATGAACTCTTAGAAGAGAAATTAAGAAAACAATCCCAGTTAAAATCACAGCAAAAGAATAAAATGCCTAGGAATAAATTTAACCAAAGAGCTGAAAGATGTGTACCCTGACAATTATAAGAAACTGTTGAAAGAAATTGAAGACACACACACAAACAGACATTTAGTGTTCACGGGTCAAAAAATTAACATTACTTAAATGGATATTTTACCGAAAGCAGTATTTACAGACTCAGTGCAGTTCTTATCAAAAATTTAACAGCATTCTTTACAGAAATCAAACAAAAAAAATCCTAAAGCCTGTCAGGAGACCCCCAAGGTAATCCTAATGAGATAAAAAATAAAATATGGAGATGTCACGCTACAAGATGTAGTTATCAAAACAGTATAGAGTTAGAATAAAAACAGACACACCAATGAACAGAACAGAATCGAGAGCCTAGAAATAAACTCCAGCATATGTCAGCTAATCTTGAACATATGCAATAGCTAATGAATGAAGGAAAGTTGCTTCAACAAATTACATTGTGGAACTGCGCGGCTCTTATAAAGGAATGAAACTAGATCACTCCCTTCTACACACACAAAAACTAACACAAATAGACCAAAGGCACGATATAGACCCCAAACTGTGAAACCCAGAAATGAAAAGATAGGTCATGACCTCTTTAATGGCTCAGTGATCACTGTGGACACCTCCAAAGTCAAGAGAAACAGAAGTGAGAACAAGCAAATGGAACTACACTAACTAAAAAGCTTTTACACAGGAAAATACTAACAAAAAGGCAGCCCATGAAATGAGGGGAGACATTTGCAAATCAGGTTCAACAAGGAGCTAATATCCCAAAATATATAAATCATACATAAGTAACTCAGCAGCAAAAGCAAACACTGATTAAGAAATGTGCAAAGGACCTGACGAGACACTTCTTTTTTTATTATTTTTTTTTAGATTTATTTATTTATTCATACAGAACTGGGGTACAGGCCAGAGATGCGGAGGGTGAGAGGCTTCACCAGACACAGAGTGGGGAGCAGAACAGGCAGATTGACCAAGTCCACTGCTGAGGGGAGCAGCGGGCGGGTCAGGAGAGGTCTGCCGCGCCCTGGGTCACCTCCGGGGCAGGCGGGGATCGAACTCATGTGGAAGGGGCTTTAGCTTCTCAGTGCTGTGCTGTAACCCACTGCGCCACCAGGGAGGGCCCAAGAGACTCTTCTTTTTTGGATACCTCTTCTAAAATGGCAAGCAGATAGCCAACAGGCACAAGAAAAGATGTTCTTCCCCTCTGATTATCAAGGGAAAGCCATCAAATCGCAGTGCTAGATCATCTCACCTCGGTGAAAGTGGCTGTTACCAAAGAAAAAAGGAACAAAAATTGTTGACAGGGATGTGGGAGGAAGGAAAGCTGTAACTTGGTGGTGGGAGTGTAAACTGGTACAGATATTATGGAAAACAGTATGGCGGTGTCCCCAAAAATTGGAAACAAATGTCTTAAAATCTAGCTGTCTGCCTTTTGGGTGTTCAGCTGCAGAATATAGAGGCGCCAACTCAGAAAGGTGAGTGCACCCTCGTGCTCAGGGCCGCGTTGTCTACAACGCCCAAGATTCGGAGGTCGCCGGAGCGCTGGGAGGCGCGTGAATGCAGCAATGCGGGGTCAGTGTCACAGGCAGCAGCAGTTGGCGCTTGGAACTATCCTACGAAAGTGAAATCTTAGCCGTGGCGGTGTGGCTAGACCTTGAGGGAGCTCATACCTAAGAGTTCTAGCCACTGTCTGCTGATGGAGACCTCGGAAGCCGGTGGGATGTGACTTATTCCAAGGCACTGCTTCCGTCTGGCGTTTACCTCTTGGGCCACGTTTCGTGGCTCCCCACACGACGCCCTCGTATCCACTCGCCACTGTGCGTGTGGAAGTCTGCCGTTCTCTTCCTCGGTAGGGGCATCGTCTTTGTTGTTCTCCCCGCTACCTTCCTCCCTTTGGCGGGCCCCTTAAGTCTGAAGGATCGCTGGGAGACCTTGACTCCCATTCTCTGCACGGCGTCCAGAAAAGTCCTCCAGAGCAAAGGCCCAGGCAGGCACAGGATTTGGGCGTTTGGGACCACAGGCCGGGCTGACAATGATCACCCCATGTGGTCTGACAGCCTTGGGAGCCTCACTCTGGGCTCATGAACAAAGCTATTTGGAATTCAAATCGACTCTTTTTCAGTGCATTTAATCACTTATTTAGTCTGGCTCCGTGTGAGCTAGATTTTGTCTGTCACTCTTTACAAACTGGTAAGGAACCAGGGTTATGAACTTATTATAACCTAAGTAAAGAAGATGTAGTGAATTGATAAAAGCTAGACTTAAAATCCAATCACTAAAATGAAAATCTTTATTTAGTTAAATACTCACTTATTATTTTTTTAGTAATTTCATGGAATAGAGCGTATAAAATACTGTGATCGCTACTATATAATTTTGCTGATTTATACAAAAAGGGGACCAGAAAGTACCCTTGACTTAACTCTGTTTCCTTAGATACAGATGTTTCATGAAGGTTTATTCAAATTCTTTAATTTCAAACCTGAAGGTATGATCAATCAATACTTAGTTCCAAGTTAAGGCGATTTTACAGTGATTCATAAATGTCAGCTGGGTTTAATTTATGTCTTGGTGTTTGTTGTAAGATATTTGACTTTGATAGCCTAGTAATAAATGATAAAGCTGGACATTAATACTTTCCTTGTAAAACATACTCAGCAATTGAACTCAAGTTCAGATGTTTTGAAGATTTCATAGTTATTTCAGAAAACATAACGGTCAATACTTAGTTTTGGAAATAAGCTTTTCACTATGTCACTGTTCTTTCTCCAGATTTTGAATGTCTATGCACTGGAAATACGTGTAGTTAATCTTCCTTGTCTTCTGTGTATATGATAGCTTAAGGAGATAAAATTTGTCTTCTTTGTGTATATAGTAGAATTCCCTAAGTGTATCTCTGTTTATTTTATTCAATTAGTATTTATATCTTGGCTAATATTCTCAAATGCCCGTTATCTGTCCCATCCTCCAAAGAAACCCAAGACTGACGTGACAATGATAGATTATGGTATGTGTAAGTATATTCCACAATCAAATATAACAAATGCGTAAATTGACATATTGTGCTACAATGAATACAGATGAGATTTGAAAACTAAAATCTAACATGAGCAAGAGAGAAATTCTGATATCATCAGATAGAGGAGAAATGCATGGAGAATTATCAAAAGAAGTTAAAGAGCAGAGCTAATAGATTTGTTTATTCTAGACATTTTTAATTCTGGCATACCATTATTTTCACACAGATAAATATGTCACTGTATAATTATGATTCCACTATTCACAGGTTTTTTTTTTCTTGGCACAGTTTATAATTTCACCTTTTGTAATTTACAAGTTAAAAATGAGAGGATGATAACGGCAGTGAGGGTGGCAATAATGTCAACTCTAAGGGTAACTCATCACTTATTGGCTGGCAGCGGTGTTCCAGACCCCAAGTTTACAACTGTTTCTATTTTTTAAGTCAAGCATTTTCATGCCCCAAAAGTTTTGCACTGATGGATTTTTGTTTTTAAGAAGAATATTCAAATCCTACATAGAGTCAAAGATTCTTTTTTCTTTTTTTAGTCAAACATTCTTAGTGATGAAATGAGAAGTAGCTGCAGCTCTCAAAGTGATTTTACTATACCATGAGTGATAACAGTTCCTCTCCCTGCTCTCTCTGCTGTCCTGCTCCCAAGTAGGCGTTTGCTGGAGACACTGTGCTTCTCTTTTGTAATACTCATTGTTTGGATGTGGTAGAGCTTCATGTTATACAGCTGTCTGAGCTTTCTATAGTCCCATTATTTCAAATTTAATTTTCATCAAGTTAAATTTAATATTTGTAAATCACAATGAAACACCTAAAATAAAGATAAATGTAAGGATGTGAGTTGAAATTTGAACATACATCAGAAGTCAAAAATACAAGGGGTAAAGCATGAAAAACTGGAGGTTCGTCAACATGTGAGCTGTCCAAGGCAAAGAATCTTAGAAAACTGAGAGGAAATACTATTGTTTGTTTGTTTTCTATCGAAGATTCATGATTTCAGAAGGAAAGTCAAGCCCTCTTTCAAATAGTGATAACCTGAATTCCTGCCTGCTTAAAGATATTTTTAATTTACTGTGGGATAGAAACTCCACCTTGAAGTTCACTGCACATACGTAAAGCACAGGCATAAAGTAAAGGCAGCGATCACGCATTCTGCATGCACTTCAGAGACAGACTCCTACAAGGAGAAACCAGCAGTCGCTCTGCAGCGAGCAGCTCTGGGTTCTCCAACACTCCGACGTCATCATCTTGAAACAATCAGCACTTAAACATGAAGCCCACAGTAATAAGATAGTTCCATAACATCAAAGTAAAATCTGATTAAGTTTTACATTGATGCCTCAAGATAAGGTAGTGAAAATGAACGTTTGTTGCTAAAAGAATTAAGAACAAATCTGTATTACAGAAAGGTCGTTACAGACTCGTCTTCTTTCCCACGGATACACTGGCATAGTTGTATGTGGGCTTTTATTGTACAGAACATGTCGATGTCAGCATTTACTTCCCTCTATTTCATGTTTTCTGACTTTCCTTATTGTTGATCCCAGGCCAGTGGTATAAACAAAGGGTTCTAAGGATAACCCACTCAAGTTTTAATTAAACTATTAAATCAAATGGAAAAAATACCTATCTCACCTAAATGTATAGGCCTGACGCTCAGGAGAGATGAACAGGTAGAACGAAGTCGGTGGCCATTGGCGTTTAATAGAAATGAGGCGGAGGGTGTGGAGCTGTGAAGTGGCTCAGAGACGGCAAGTAAGTGTCCGCACCGGCTTAGCGACGACCACATTTGCGGTGGCGTTTCGAGGACAGCTTAGCACAGGGAATGGGCACAAGATACAGTGTGCTGGGGTGAGACTGGAGCCTCTGAAAATGCAGCTAGCTGCGGGGAGGCGATGCGGGGTGAGCGGACGTTCTTCTAGTTAGCTACTTGCTTTTGAGAACAAGACGAATGTAATCATACTTCAGAGCCGAGACAGAGGAGGTTGAGTCTAAGGGGAAACGTGTTGGGGGAGATGCCTGGAGAAATACAAACGGATGTAGAGGCCGTCATGGATGGAGAGACGTGACGGATGTAGAGGCCGTCATGGATGGAGAGACGTGCCCCACACAGGGGTTGGACAACAGCTGCGTGTGGGTTGAACACATCCCGCAGCAAATCCCATACGCGCTCAAGACACTTAAAAGCCCAATGGAAGAATCTAGAGAATCAACAGCAACCGCAGAGTAGCAGAGAGATCACAAACCATTTCTGGCCACTA